>NC_056749.1:186873321-187138321 GCF_019279795.1 Protopterus annectens
ACTAGGTGGCTTCTACTCTCTCTCTTTCTTCTTTGCTTCCTCCTATTTCCCCTGATTAGCCCTCCTCGGTCTACTCTGCTAATTTGGTTTTCCATCCCTCTACCTCCATTTTCTCCCTTACCGACTGCCTATTCTCCTTACCACCTGTGCTGATATCTCTCCAGTAACCTGCCCTACTCTCTTCCATTACACCTCACTCATCTCCTCCTAAATCCTCAGTACTCTTTTCTGTCATACTCCTCCTTACCTTTCTCCTATCCCCTCTGGTATCTGGTTCCTATCTTACCCCTTCCCTATTGACACTCGCTGCTCCTATAGTCTCACCTGCTTTTCTGATTGTCTCCTGGCTATACCTCAGTTGTTTCTACCAGCTCCGTTAAGTGGCTCACTCCGCTCCCCTCCCTACCCCCAATTCCCACCCACCCCCGGGGTCCTACATTTATAGCTCTATAGCCACACCCCTAGCCCTCCTATCCTATTACTCTCCTTCCCGCCAAATTGTTCCCCAGCCTTAGTACATCCCTTCCTACTCTATCTCTGCCCCAAGACCATACATCTTCTATTACCTTTCACTATTACCTAGACTTCTCTCCTTACACTTTCCTTACACTCCAGCCTTTCTTTCTCTTTTCCAATTAATATCCTTTCTTATCTACCTACTGCTTTAAACTACAGACTTTCCCCTATATTGCTTACCACATTCTATTTTCTCCCTTTACACTTTCCCTCTACTTCCTCACCTCTCTAATTACTAAATGATGCCTCCCTACATACCTAACTATGCCTGTACTCTCTATCAATCACAACCACCCTTCTTTCTACATACCTTCTCACTTTTCTTGAAATTTCACTAGATAACTCTCTCTTATCACCACACATAAACACACCTCTACTAGACTCACATTCACAACCTACCCTAATGTTAATTCCACCCCTAGTTATCACCTATCTAAATTCCATAGGCAACATCACCTTACATACCCCTACTATCTTGCAAAAAACAAAATCTCTAACAATTCTAAATAAGAACTACTTAACAAAACTTATTAATCCTACTCTACTAGATGGAGACATCCACCCCAACCCTGGCCCTACCTCACCACCTCCCCAAAACTGCTTGCCTAACCCCAACAATAACTTCCTTATAGGACACCTTAACATCCAAAGCATAAATAACAAAATACCTTTCATCCATGCCCTCTTAGATATACACTCATTTGACATCCTTTGCCTCTCTGAAACCTGGCTTACCCCAGGCACAAAAGACTCAGAGATTGTACCCCAGGGTTATAACATAATAAGACACGACCGCTTAAAACGTAAGGGTGGAGGAGTAGCAATACTCTTCAAAAATCAACTTAACATATCTATTCAACCAGAATGCCCAAACCTAAATAGCAAAACAGAAACCATCATTATTAAACTCCAACTTAACCCCAAAAAATCTATTTACATTATTTGTTTGTATCTTCCCCCAGGTAATAACATTCCAATACTAGAAGACTTTTTAAGCTGGGTTTCTACCAACTACCCCCAAGAAACCATAATTCTTGGTGACGTTAACATAGACTGGAACACTATAAATACAGTCAATCCCACCTCCCATATTAACCTACATGGGTTTTCACAAAGTATTACCTCAACTACAAGAGTCAATAAACCCAGTAAGAAAGAGAGTATATTAGACTGGATACTAACTAATAAAGTTAAGACACATTATAAGGTAGGTATTATGCCTGATGACATCAGCGACCACTGCCTAACCTACATTTCTAGACAAAAATCAGAATTTGTTAACCTCCCAAATACAAGGCTAATTCGATCAGTCAAACACTTTAACATAGACCTTTTTAAAGCCGAACTGAGTGCATGTAATTGGAATTGCTTAAAATCACTCCCCCTAGAAGAAGCAGTATTATTCTTTAATTCCACATTCCTATCTATACTTGATTCTCATGCACCAGAACGCTCTATTAGAGTAAAGACCAAATCGCCCCATGGCTGACCACCAACACAAAAACTCATGCTTGCTAGAAACAAAGCATGGAAATCTTGGAGATGTAATAAACTAAACCCTGACTTAGTTAAATTCCGCCAGCTTCGTAATTTAGCAAAAATCAATAATCTCTGACAAGAAAAACTTCTACTGTAACCTCCAGGAAACACATATTAACAACCCTAAACAGTTCTGGTCATCAGTAAATAGACTTCTTTCCCCAGGAACTGCGAAAACTCCTTCCCTCTAAATGCTGACCCAGAAACCCCTCTCCAGACTGCCAATGCTTTCAACTCTTTTTTCTCTGAAACTATTCAAACCCTAGCCAAACAAATGAACACTAACAACTCTCATATACCACCTAACAGAACTACCTCTTCCCTCAATTTCACTCTAAAACCTATATCTACCTCTTTCATCTTCAAACTCATTCACAAACTTAAACCCTGCACCCCTTCTGCTGACAAGCTCCCTTCTCTTTTCCTTCAGAAAGCTGCTAAAGAAATTGCTTATCCTATTTCCTTACTCATCAACAGAACTATCCAAGAAGGAACCATCCCTGATATATGGAAAGTCTCCTATATTATACCACTTCATAAAGGTGGAAACTCCCTTGACCTTTCCAACTTTAGACCAATTGCCCTTCTTTCACCCCTTGCAAAAATAATGGGAAAATGTATTCACCAGCAACTGGTACACCACCTCTCCCTCCACAACATAATAGCAAACTGCCAGCATGGTTTTAGACCCCATCATAGTACCACCACTGCCCTTCTCTCCTTTATAGATACTATCAACAAAAATCGAAACAACCATTCTCTCTCCTCCGCTCTTTTCATTGATCTCTCAAAAGCTTTCGACATGGTTAACCACTCTCTCTTAATCAATATTCTCGAATCTCTTCCTTGTGATAAACTAGCCACAAATTGGTTTAAATCTTACCTTAACAACAGACAACAAGCAGTAATTTGGGAAAATCACATCTCTTCTCTCTTGCCCATTTCCATCGGAGTTCCCCAGGGCTCCATTCTAGGTCCACTTCTGTTCACCCTCTTTATAAACGATCTTCAGACTGCTATACCACAAGCTACCTGCATACAATATGCAGATGATTCTACCCTTATCTGCTCCGCACCTTCTTCTACTGAACTGACCTCCTTAACACAAAATACCTTTAACAAAGTAGAAACTTGGTTTTCTAAACGGTTTCTCCTACTAAATGCAAAAACTAAACTCCTCCTCTTCTCCCCCACCTCTCGGTCCCCCCTTTAAACTTTACCATTTCTTCTAATAATGGCACTATCATCTCGCCTGATCCAACTACTAAACTTCTTGGAATAACCATTGACAATCATCTTTCCTTCGATCAGCACATAAACAACACCATCAAGGTTGTTAACAAAAAAATTGGATCCCTATATCGTATTAAACCTTTTCTAACCCCAGCAACAAGAACCAAATGTGCTCAAACCCATCTCCTATCTACTCTCCTATATGCTTCTCCCATTTATACCAACCTCAAGAAAAACAATCTTAACAAACTTGAAACTTGCTATAATAACATAGCACGTATCGCCACTAGTAACCCCTTTAGGACTCACCACTGTATAAATCTAAAGCAACTTGGCTGGCTCGAATTTCAAAACTACCTAAAAATTCCTCAACTCACTATAGCTCACAACATATTACACCTACCTGACAACACCCCTATACTCTCTCAACTCCTAATCCCAGATAATAATCTGAACTCGCCGCTCCTCTAGTAAACTTATGACTAAATCAATAAAGGCAAACAACACAGCAGGTTGTTCTCTTTTCACTAACACTATAGGTAAATGCTGGAATCTCTTACCTTGTGACATAACTTTGACTACATCCCTGCCTCAATTCAAACAGAAAATTAAACTGTACTACCTAAATCATTGGCTTTGTTCCTGCAGTACACCAGGCTAACCTTTTTCTTTCTCATACTACATCTCTCCTTCACTCTTCCTATTAGTATCTGTCTTATTTCTTCTCCTTTTACAGTACTAATCGACCTAGGTACATTCTATGTAAAATTGCTAATATGGTATTAACTGCTCATCGAAATGTGCTTCTCCTGAATCTATCTTGCATTCTGTGTGATGTTATGATTTTCTAATTTGTTACTTATAAACATTTGTAATATTTTGTAATGTACTTAGTATTTAGTGGAGCTTTTCTCCTCGGGCCTCTGCTGAAAATGGACATGTATCCAGCCAGACTAGCCCGGTCAACAAATGTAAAATAAATAAAATAAAAATAAATAAACAAAGCTAGATTCAGCATGCCTGAATCTGGTCTATGCTACAACAACAAGGCGCACCAATTTCAGAAAGAAACAGTTCAAATAAGGAGTCACAATAAGCCTGTGACCAGAAATTCCCAGCTCAGAAGGGCAGAATCCAGCCTCTCCTCCCACAAGAGTGCAGACCACAAACCTTCTTAATGTAGAATAACTGGACTGAAGCCCAAGTGCTTAAGCCAGAACTAATACACTTTTAGAATATCAGACACTGGGCCTTCAATCATCAATTCCCAGCTTAGAAGCATGTAAGCTACCTGTCCTGCCACGACAGTGCAGACCACAAACTTTCTTAATGTAAAACAGCCTGTATGAAGCCCAAGTGCTTAAACCAAAAGACTTTGAATAAGAGTTACAATTTAATCAGGCTACGACCAAGCAGTAATAAATGCAGCAAAATAAATAAAATTGAGTACTTTAAAGAAAAGCAAAATAAAGTAGGAGGAAACACAAATACAGTAAAAGCAAATATGGGAGCTATAGTGATTGTAGGAAGCAGAACATTACATTTTTCAGTATTTTGACTAGCTTTTCCAGCTGATTTGTAAGAGTTTTAACTGCACTAAATAGGTTGCAACCATTCATATGTGAAGTACAGTACTGACTAGCTCAACTCGCCAAAACATATTAGTCAGATTAACTTGAAAAGTTTTGAATTGCATTTTCTCAAGTAAAAGAAGTCTGTAACTAATTTATTTTCATTATTTATTAAGTGCTACAATGTTTTCTAGCAGAACTGTCAGTTTTAGGTGGAATTAGGAGAGATGGAGTAAAATGTTTAGCGAAAATCAGGGTCATCCATTTAAATCAGAGACAACTGAGAGGTATGTCTGTTTCAGGCATACAGCCCATCTAAAAGGCATGACATTTATTTCAATTTGGGGGGGGGCAGGATAACTGCGGCATAGTGTGGTTATTGTCACCATATGGAAGAACACAAGTGATCCAAAACATATAAAAAGTTGAGTAAACAATGTCTGCAGCATTGTTTTATAAAAAGGTAATCGTAAATAAATATCTATAAACTGTTATACACAGTTTATTGAAGATTGAGATATTTTTTAAATGATTAGTAGACTTAACCACAGTTAAGACCTAGAAGGAGAAACTTAAAATTGTTCCTGGTGGATGAGTCCAGAGAGACAAAGGCCTTCTAATAGATATTGTTTCTTGACTGTGTAAGACTGAGTTTACAAATGACTTAAAGGTATTTGGTCATGCCAGCTGCTTTAATCTTTACAAATATTTATCATTTTATATATCTATCTATCTATCTGTCTATCTATATATATATATATATATATATATATATATATATATATATATACACACACACACATACATATATGTGTATATGTGTGTATGTATACATATATATATATATATATATATGTATACATACATATATATGTATACATACATATATATGTATACATACATATATATGTATACATACATATATATGTATACATACATATATATGTATATATGTGTGTGTGTGTATAAATGTATAATGACGCACAGAAGTAGCACAAAAGACAAAAGCAGGTGCACAAAAATGTGATAATGCACATATTCAGCAAATGCAGCTAAAGAAGCTAAAATGAAACAAGGTATAACAAGGTTTGCTGCTTTTTCCCCATTGGACTGTATGCCTATAATTTAAAGTTTAATTTTGCATCAAAACTCATTGCTACTATTTTTGTTTGGACTTCCAATATGTCTGCACACTGATCAACAGCTTAACTTCAGCTCTCACAGTGTTAAAAAAAGAAATTGACAGACAAGTATCAGAAACTCTAGCAATTTTAATAAATTCATTTGCTAGCTGAGAACACTGCCTGGATGCTAGCAAAGAAGAAACATAGAGTCTTTCAAAGTAAGTCAATTAAAAAACATGAAGAGAAAACACTGACTGGGAGGAATCCTGTAGTTCAAATGGCTGGAAAAATGGAAAAAGCTTTAAATAGCTATTCAGGTGAACTGATAAAACTACAAAAATCAGAGGTTGAAATGATGAAAAGGCTGGCTGAGTATGAGAAAATGGCAGAGTAAGAGGACAGAGTATGTCAGGAAAATGAGATTTTCTGCTGTGACATGGGAACTGGAAGGAACAGACTGTATTCATTTTATAAAGGGAGAAATAAGCAACAGGACTGGTATTACATAGCAGGATTTGCTAATTGAAAGGACACATTGTGTGTATGCTACAAGCCTGACCATGAGGAAGCAGCCAAGACCTGCAGTCTTGCCAGCAGAAAGAATTCATTCTGACAAAGCTGTGGCAGAAGGGCAAAGTATTAAAATTTTGAGATAGTAGAGTGTTTCTGGAAAATGATTATTCACTGTACATCAGGCAGAAGAGAAGCAAATTTATTCCCAGCAATCAGGGACTGTTGAGACACAAGTGTCAAATTCACGCTGCTGTATCCATCTGTCTTCAGAATATTTTTTTTCTGGAGGATCAAAGTAATTTTTTGAAGCAGAACAAGCTGAGAAGGAACTATAAAGTTTGTCCAACAAAAAGTGAGCTATCAAACAGATGGGGACACTGCTTCTAATTCTTCTGGTAATAAAGCTCCTAGAGAGACTTTGCGAAACCTTTTCCAATGTTCAAAAGGAAAATACTTGAGTGTCAGGGAAAGAAAAGCACAGGAGTTGACTAGAAGAATTGGGAGTGCCTTGCAATTCATCCAGAGTCTGGACTTGGGAGATAGAGATGAACAGGAAGAAGACCAGCAGCATGAACAGTGGAAAGAATGGACTTTAATTGACTTTATTAAACCTGTGAGGGACTGCAAGGCATTTGCTTCATTTCATGTTATTAATGTTTGGAAGGACACTAAGAGGTGGAGAAGAGGAATGAAAAATGTAACTCTAAATAGAACAGTTTCTGTTTTAGAGTATTGCTCTAAATCTTTTCATGATAAATTGCATATTAAATATTAAAGCATTTTCAGATATTGTGTATGGTAAATTTAAACCTGGTGACTAAAAGCAGATACTTTCTACTCCTTACCTTTAATCTACTAAATTTAGCAGACTAATTTGCAAAAGACGCATACAGGTGAACTAAAATTAGTAATTTTCAACTCCTATAAAGTACTTATGTTGCACTCTTAGCATCTAACAATCTTGTCTGATTTAGCCCCACTCCACAAAAACAGGTGCACAAAAAAATGTGATAATGCACATCTTCTGCTAATGCAGCTCAGGACGCTGAAGTGAAGCAATGTATAAAAAAGTTTGCTGCTTTTTTCCCCACTGGACTGTATGCCTATAAATAAAGTTTAATTTTGCATCAAAACTCATTGCCACTATTTTTGTTTGGACTTCCAAGATGTTTGCACACTGATCTACAACTTAACTTCAGCTCTCACAAGAAACTGACAGCCAAAGACCAGAAACTCTAGCAATTTTAGTAAATTCAGTTACTGACTAGTGAGTATACTGCCTAAATGCTAGCAAAGAAGAAACAAAGTCCGAAAGTTAATTAGAAAAGGTGAAGAGAAAACACTGTCTGGGAGGAATCTTGTAGCTGTTCAGCAAAAAGCAGTTTAATATTCGCCTTTGGTGCAAGACATGGCTTCCAGTCATCTAGAGAAAAAAAGTCAAATGTGCTCAGAGCTAATTAAAATAAATGACACATTGAAGGACTGATATTACATGGCAGGATTTGTTAATTGAAAGGGCACATCATATGCATGCTACAAACTGCCAGCAGAAAGCATTCATCCTGACAAAACTGTGGAAGAAGGGCGAAGTATTAAAAATTGGAGATGGTAGAGTGTTTCTGGAAAATGATTATTCTCTCTACATCAGGAGGAAGAGAAGCAAATTTATTCCCAGCAATCAGGGAATGTTGAGACACAAGTGTGAGATTCAAGCTGCTGTATCCCTCTGTCTTCAGAATTTTTTTTTTCTGGAGGATGAGTAATTTTTTGATGCAGAACACACTGAGGAGGAAATATAAATTTTGTCCACCAAAAAGTGAACTATCAAACAGATGGAGACACTGATTCTTATTCTTCTGATAATAAAGCTCCTAGAGAGACTTTGCTAGTGAAACATTTTCCAATGTTCGAAAGGAAAATACTTGAGAGAGATAGGGAGAGAAAAGCACAGACATTGACTAGAAGAATTGGGAGTGCCTTGGAATTCAACCAGAGTCTGGACATGGGAGACTGAGATGAACAGGAAGAAGACCAGTAGCATGAACAGTAGAATGAATGGACTTTAATTGTCTTTATTAAACTTGTGTGGGACTGCCAGGCATTTGCTTCATTTCATGTCATTAATGTTTGGAAGGACACTAAGGGGAGGAAAAAAGGAATAAAAAATGTAACTCTAAGTAAAACACTTTTCATTCTATAAATTACATGTTAAATATTAAAGTATTTGCAGATAGTGTGTGATAACCATACTAAAGTATACCAATGCCTTTTTTACTTTATTTCTTTTTTAGTATTAAGAAATGTAGGCATTATGATATAAAAAGAGAAATGTTTAAGTTTAGAGGCAGTAATCTTGGATTGCTGAGTTGGGGGATGGGATGTAAAAGTATACAAATCATAATATTTGTAGAGCTGATATGTGTTCTCCTACTTTTGCATAGATCCAAATCTGGATTAAGACCTTTGGCTTAATCTTATAACAAGTTTTAAGTGGAAATTAGTTAGTAAGATATCACTGAATATAATGAAAATTTTCCTTCAGCAATAAATGTTCATCATGTCTTTAGAAGTATGCAGCTGAGGGCTACATTTTTTTATCTTGTATTTCCATGACAACAAGCTGATTATATGGCAATACAAAGCCAGAACACTGGCTTCTTCAATGCTAAAACTTAAAAAGCATGTACATTTTTTTCTCAACTGGGAGGAGATAAAGATAAAAAAGAACAGAAAGCAATTAGTGCAAGTAGAAACACAGACAATAACATGCATCTTTACATGGAGAACCTCATCTTTAGGTCATATAATGGATGTGGCTGCAGCTGTGTATTTATGATGATTGTCCCTTTTAAGAGGGTTAAATTTGTATTAAGATATACATAGTTGTGTGTTTTTTATTAAGTTAACCGGTTACAAGGCTGTTTGGGAGGCTGCTTGTTTTTTGTTTGAGGGTTTTTATTAAAACAAAGTCTTGTTAAATGTGACATAGGTTCATGTATCACGAAAAGATGGAAAGAGACATTTAAAAAGCTGTTATGTATAATAGGTGGGAATAATAACTTATTATCATAATGGCACCACTTTCCATATTATCATGGAATGTGAATGGTCTCACAGATATAGATAAAAAAGAACACTGAATTATATAAATAAATTCAGAATGCAGATAGCAGTGCTACATGATGCACATTTGGTAAAAAAAATGAATAATGTGAATTTGATAAAGAGAGGATTTTCAAGATGGATGTTCAGCAAAATATCAAGGACAAATAAAAAGAGGAGTATTTATGTTAATTGCTATAGGGGCTCCAATAATGATAGAAAAGAAAAAAGATAATAATGGTAGATTTGTGTTAGTGTTACTGGCAGCGGAAAATGATTATGCTGGCATATATTTATATTCTGCATAGAACTGATATAGAGTTTAAGAAAAAATTGAGAAATTATCAGGCTTTAGCAGGGAATATTAATTATAGATGGAGACAGGAATTTGATATGCAAAAGCAAGAATGTATTTGTAGGGCCTAAAAGGGAAATTCTAACAAAACAGGATAGATTTCTGAAGAAAGCTATGAAAATATTTAGCATGGAAGATGTGAATTCATTGGTAGGAACTGGGAGAGAATTTACATGATATTCTGCAAGGTACAATCACTGAGCTAGACTAGACGGAAAATATATTTCAAAGGAGCATGCATTTAACTGAAAGCTTTGATACACACCCAATAATTGTTTCAGACCATGCACCAATAATAACTAAAATAAAAATACAGAGTAATGAAGTAAGAATGAGACAGTGGTGCTTCCCCACATACCTGTTAAAACTTAGAGAAATTTAAGGAAAGGGTAGTGAAAATTATTCAGCATTATTAGGGAAGAAGTTATAGCTAGTGAATGGGATAACATGAAAGTGGAGATAAAAATAAGATAGAAATGAGGGAGAAAAAGAGGTGTGGTTAAAAAATAAGAATTATTTACAGGGGCTGACAAAGGTTAAGGTATTGTAGAACAAGAAGAGGTGCAACTACAGAGTGCTAAAGAAAATAAGGGACTACCTGGATAATATGCATGAAAGTAGAAAGATTACTGTTAATCAAATGTTTTGATAATGACTCCAGAACACAAGCACTAGAAGTACAATGACTTAGGCAAAAAAAAATAGAAAGGGTTGTTGCCAAATTTAGGGAGCTTATAATAAGAAAAGTAACTCAGAGATCATGTAGAGGTATTAGAGGTATTTCAGACATTTTATGAACATTTGTATAAAGCAGAAACATGTGGAAATCAAGGAAAAGAACAAATGGAAATGTTTATGAAAGACATAAACATGTGAGGTAGATGAGTCTCAATTAAGTTATGATAGATAGAGATGAGATAAAAATGGTGATATATAACAAATCTGAAAGTCTCCAGGAATAGATGGTAGTATGGTAGAAGCTTGGCAGCTAGGAGGGAAGAAAGTGATAAAGATCTGGAAGGTTTTCTTTAAGGGAGGAGAAGCATCAATGTCCTGGCAGAAAGTTGTGGTGGCTATAATACCTAAAGATGGTAAAGGCACATCAGATTCAGCTTCATATAGGCTCATTTCAATTCTAACACTGTATCCAAAATCATGCAAGTACAGAACAGGTGCATGACCTGAATTGAGTAATATCCACAAAAACAGATGGCCAGCACCCAATTGTCAACTCAAATTATTTATTAAATAATGATCATATCCACACTGGGAGTAAAAGTAGCATACCAGTTTCGGCAATATAGCCTTCCTCAGTGCAATAAATTTCTGTTCTAAGCCATGATTATAAAGTGATTGTGTCTATACGAGCTAAAACAGATAGATATGGATCAGTATGGTTTTGTGGAGTGGAGGCAAGCATTTGACAACATTAATAGAACAATGATGATCCAGAAAGAAGCAGAATGTAAGAGAATATCACTTATTGGTAGTTCTTGATGCAGGGAAAGCATTTAATAGAGTAAACTGGGACTTTGAGTAAGGCAATAGAAGCATTTGGATTTCCTGATGCAATAATAAGGTTACTTAGGAAGATGTATAAGGGATCCGCTGCAAAAATCAAAGTGGGACAGTTACTCTCTGATAAGCTGTGTCTGGACACAGGAATCAGGCAGGAGTGTCCTGTTTTCCCATTGTTATTTGCATTATATTTATAACTATTAGCAAAAAATAAATAAGGGACTTAGAAATTCAAGTTTATAATTGGTATGGTAACCAAGAAAGCTAGCTTTATTGCAGACAATATTCTTTTGTAGACAGAAGAGGATATTTCTTTGTTGTGGAACATTTTGAGACAGTATCAAGCTTTTTCAGGATATAAAATTAATGAAGGCAAATCAAAGACTATAGCTGTAAACAATAATTGGTTCAGCAATAGCTATATTGATGGGGAGATAGTATTTAAGAGTGCAGGTTAAAAAGGATGCTGTTATGGCAGCTAAGGATATGTGGAAAAAGATTAAACAAAAGATTATACAAAAACTGAGAAACTGGAAATGCTTGTCTATGGATATGGATAGCAAGAGTCAAGCAGTAAAAATGTGTTTAGTCCCTTAAATTTTATGTACAAGTCAGGCATATATTTACCAACCAGAGGAGAAGTTGTGGGTAGTAATTAATAGTTGAAGAATTCTATATGGGAGGGGAAGAAGGCAAGATTTAAGTTGGATAAGTTGATCCTTCCAGTAGACCAAGGTGGTTTAGAATTACCTGATTTGAATGGATACTTTACACAAAAAATTATTCCTGTCCCACACTCTCCACTACAGAATCAAATCTCTTTAAAATATTCCAGTTCTTTTTAACAATATTTTTGACTGCTTGGGACGCTGACTTGTATTGTAGGATTAAAGACCTACTAAAAGGAGTAGAGGTAACAGTGTTACCAAGGGGCTGCACAGGTGGTGTAGTAAAATTGTCAATCTGAGTAATAACTTCAAAACCCATCACTAATAGGGGTTTGTATTTGTCACTCCATCCCTCATCAACTTCATCACTAATGCATTTCACCAAGTTCTGTGGATAGCCCTTAACCATAAATATGCATTCCAATTTCCTCTTTCACTCTAAAAAAAATCTTACTTCTCTGAAATCTTTCTGGTAAGTCTGATGAGCTGACCTTTAACTAAACTATGAATGGAATAAAGTCTTTTACTACTGGGTCAAGCAGGTAAAACTGTAGTTCTATCAAACTGGAAAAATGAAGAGAAAGTCTCTCACCACTATCCTGAACATACCAAAGAGTTGTTTTTCCAGACTAGTTCCATTGCAGTCCAGTATTTAAGTAGAATGTCTTGGTGCCAATAGATCTTTTCCATACCAGTCGTATAGGATACTTGGCTTCAAGTTTCTTCAGTTCCTCAAGGTACACCCCTCCTTACCAGAGTGTGTCCTCCTCTTGTGGGTTCTGCAGACTGCTCCTGACTATCCACAGATAGCTCCAGATCACGGGCAGATGGCTCCAGATCACTCACAGACTGCTCCAGATCACAGGCAGCAAGTTTGTTTGGGTGTACAACTTCCATTTTGTCTGACAGAATGCATACAAAAATAAGTAAATAAATAAGTTCCAGATACCTTTGTTCACTGACTAGTGCATATTACAGAAATTCTGCCCTTAACTATCATAAGTTAGAGAAATGTATAACTAGTGCTCACAAAATAGTCCACCACAAATGGGAATGAATGAAAGTGCAGTATTACACAGTAGCAGAAAAAGATAAAAAAAATCTAGAAAATCAAGATTTTTTAATTGATAGATAGCTTTAACTGGCTCGTCAATGAACTTGAGCTGGCTAAAGCAGGTATTAGAAATGAATGAATGAAAATGCAGGAAGAACAATACCAATTATTACATACTAACAGAAAAACACAATCAAAAACCGAAAAATCAAAACAAAATATACATATTAATCATTGGCGAGTAGTTGTATTGGAATTTGTGCATTAGATAGAAGGGATTTTACCTTTCAAGATCATACACAAAGAATTTAATACATGTGAAATGTGTCCTGCTTGAAAACATTGTTTGAACTTGCATAAACCTTACTGAATGTTACTCTTGCACTGCACAAATCTCTAAACCTTCAGCAGTGTGAACAAAAAAGAAACATTGTTCAGGTACAGTCTATAATCTACAGCACTTCTATTTGGTAATAATTGTTTTGAAGCCTTACAAATGTACCATTATGAAACAATCACTAGTTGAGTGGAATGAGTTGGAGGCTTGCATTATATAGAAGCTGGCATTTCAAAAGCAAGAAAATCTTGATGACACTGCATATATTATGTTATCTGCAAGCTGGTTCAATGGTGTTATACACATGTCACTGCTAATGCAGTATCCTGCTTTTAAGTTTTAAATTGGTGTTAACTTGAAAGGTGTTTCTTATGTTTTATATCACAGTAATGCTTTGATGGATAAATGTCTTAGTTTTTTGCATTATTATCACATTTGGATGTTTTTTCACACTTTTTCAGAGGAAGAACTGGTCCAAATAAATAGGGTTGCCATCTTTTGGGCATTTTTTGTAGAAAATGTGAGATTTGGCACAACTATTTTGTGCAACTGTTAAAAAGAACATTTACCATTTTGTAGGGTTTTTTTTTTGTTTTGCAGGACACAACTGCCCAAAGAGGGACAGGTGGTAACCCTACAAATAAATCTGTTTCATGAAATAAGGGCGAGATGGTAGAGTAACTGAGCATGTAAAGTGATAATTTTATTTAATAAAATCTGAAATCTCTGTATGCCTCTGTACATTTTATACAATATCCAGTAGAGGGCAGTCTTACTGCAGAAAAGTCATTCTGCTAGCTCCTAACCTCGTAAAAATTAGAAAACATATTTTTTAAAATAAATTCCCTGTCCACTTTAGACATCAGAAGGATTTCAGAAGAAAATGTACTAAACCAGAAAACATTTTCCTTTGGAGAAGCTAATCTTTGAAAGTTGATATTTTTTACTGTTCTACCTATTAGATTGTTCATCTGAAGTTAATATGAAAAAATATTACATTTTTAGAGCAATATGGTATAAAAAAGCTGCTACCAGCACTAAGAAAACAAACAGAAAATTATTATGTGCTTTTCAGACCTTTATTTCCTTTACAGTTATGAATTTCTCCTCTCTGGTAATTATAGGAATTCTAGTGAATACGGATCTTTATCTCATCGACAGAATCCATCTGCATCTAAGACTTGATGCCAACTGCCAGATGTAACCCTAGACTGTGACTTCATGTTCATTCTTTACAGAAAGAATTGCTGATATCACTGTAATACTTATAACCCTCAGCTCAGGTAAAGAGAAAGAAACCCACACAAACAGTACAAATATGTAGGTAATATTTTTATCTTAGTGCTTTTACTGCTATGGTTGAGCTTAGCAGTTGTGCTGCCCAATTTGTTCCATTTTGTTGGGGCTCCCCAGTTGTCCCCCTGCCCGGCCATCACTTCATCTCCATCCTCTTCCTTCTTCCACCTGCTGGACTTAAAATTTCAGTATAAAGAATATATTCTATTACTGTACTAAAACAAAGCAATGTATTTATTAACCTATATTTTATCAAAGACATGTTAAATCAGAAGCAGACAATCAAGCTATGTTAAGTTAAATACTGTACAGACAGTGTACACACACCACCATCTTTGGAAGGTGCTGTAGACCACATCAAGCAAACCAAGCTACTCTGAAGGAAGCTCATTTCAAACATAAAACCTGGTAAAATCATCTGGCACATCATAGTTCCAAACTCTCGCCTCTCCGCTCAATGACCATGGTTGTCAGGAAGTAGAGCAAAATTAATTAGTGGGGGATGTGCTTGATGGTGGTGGGGACTCTGAGGGCCAAAACCAGTATAATCAGCACCACAGTGAAGCGTGCTGACTAGAGCATGAACGTTTTCTGATTTCCAGTGCCATACAAGAATAGAGAGAAGGAGCCGACTGCACCAGGAGCAAACTGTTAGAAAGTATGACTGGCTGTGCAGCAGAGTGTGCCAATTAGTCCCAGAAATAACCATTGATAGGTGGTAATGTTAGTAGTCATTTAAGCAGCCATGCGAGAATGCAGCAGCGTATAAGGAGCCATGCAAGAATGCAGCAGCGTATAAGGAGCCATGCGAGAATGCAGCAGCGTTTAAGGAGCCATGCGAGAATGCAGCAGCGTTTAAGGAGCCATGCGAGAATGCAGCAGCGTTTAAGGAGCCATGCGAGAATGCAGCAGCGTTTAAGGAGCTATGCGAGAATGCAGCAGCATTTAAGGAGCCACGAGAAAATGCAGTACAAAACCCCATAAAACTAATAAACATCCTCAGAATGTTCAACAACAATCATCATCTAAATCATCTATTGCACTGATGACATACCAGCACACTTATAACTATTTCTTACTTTATTCCTATTTATTTGCTAAACCAGACAAGTAGACTAACGCTTACAGGTCATCTACACCTGTAGCCTAAGCCAGAAGGTCAGCAGTAAATATTACATTTGGGGTAAGATGATAAACATAAAAAATAAAATACTTGCTCAGAATTCAAACCAGGCACTTCGTTTGACTGTGAAAATACTGTGCAAATCAAAGGTAATAAAAGTGTAAGTCTATTCAGACCAGTCTAAACAATATAGAACCAACTGCAAGTCAGGGCAATGCAGCACATAAAGTTCTCCAGGCAGAAAACAGAAATTCCAAGTAGATAGGTCAACAAGTTCTCTTCGAACTATTCCCAAAAGATGATTGTCTCTTCAGGCCATACTAGACATAACCATACGAAGAATCAAGTCCATCAGAAATATTAAAACCAACTAATCCTTTATTAACATATGTATCCTTATAAGTCAACCTATTTCAGTTTTTTTTCCCCTCATAGCCAAATAGAATCATTTTTCTCTCCACCTCTGCCTCCCTCCTCTCATTACACACACAACATTGTGTATTATCTCTCTCTAGGATTATTTTGCTTCTATCAGTGTTTCTTTGCCATCCTGTTGAAATGTTAGCATTCTACCACAAGGCCCTGTGATTACAAGTTACCTCACTTTACAATACCAGCTATATATTTTTTTTTTTTTGAGATTACAAGTCCTTGTTTTCTTACTGGCTCAGGCTGCCTAGTCAGCAGCTATATTTTAAAATTATATTCATTAGCAAACAGTCATACAGTATACATCAGCAAGAGAAGCAAAATAAAACATAGTACCACTGTCAGTATTTAAATTAAAGCCTATCTTTCACTAAAGCAACTAGACTGATATATTTATTTATTTAACATTTGTTTACTGGGAAAGTCCGACTTGGAACAAAGCCAATTTTCAGTGGAGGCCTGGGGAGAAATTCTCCAGATGCATGTCTTTGTAACATGGAAGGAAACCGGAGTACCCAGAGAAAACCCACACAAACGCACAGAAGGGACTCCAACCAAGAATTGAGCTGAAGAACCTCTTGCTGTGAGGCAACAACACTACTGCTACATCACTGTGCCATCCATATACTGAACCAGGTGGTCAATTCCCCTTCAGTTTTGGGCTGAAATCCTTGTTGCGTTCTAAGCAACTGCAGTTGTCCACTATGGGAGTGTGATCAGCTACCACTGACTCGTACAAAGGGCATGAAGCTGCAGTTATCAATAATATTGGATTAGCCACTCATGAGTAATAGCTGTAGTCTGCCCCACTAAAACAGTTCATAGCTACCGTGGGATGCAAGACTATGAGTAGGAAAACTGACTTCAGCTTTGCTGTGCTGGCTCTCAAGTACGTCTTAGAAACTGCATAAGGCATAATGACCCTGCCATAACCTTGTGCAAGGCAGCCCTGTGAAAGTGGACCCTATTAGGACAAATAGGTTTAGTTATCTCAAGGTTAGCCTTGCCTACTACATTTGTGGTACCTAATGGATGGATCTTTGAATAAATTCTGAACATTCTACCCAGGAAGTACAAAACTGTGGTCAGAAGATTGTAGATAATTGATGTTAGTGTTTCATGTGCAGAAATGTAGCAAGGGTGGAGAAAAAAGGGGCAGCTGCCCTGGGCACAAGATATTAGGGGGCAAAATCAGGAAGTAGAGGTCCTCCTGCATTTTCTAAAAAGAACTAGCAATGCTGTGGAAAGTCATTTTTTATTGCTCTCCAGCTGACGAACTGAACAGAATAGAAATGGAACATAGATTTTTTTTTTTTTTTTGCTCTTCAAATAAAGAAAGGTGGGGATGGGATGCTAGATCATGGACTGACTCCAGGTGCTAGATAAGCAAGCTATGGTTATGTTCACGTATGTGTGTGTGTGCTCCTGTGGGGGTCTGGGTCCTGGCGTGTGTGTGTGTATGCGTTTTGAGGAGATGAAGACAAGAAAATCTTTGTCTTCTGCAAAAGAAAAGAAACCATTTGTTTTTCTGTTTTCTCGGGTGAATTTGACAAAAAAAAAAAAGTTTTGAAACCGTGTTCAAACTTGACAGATTAATTTTTATTATTATTTAAAGTGGTTTTCAATCAAAATAAAATAAATGCAATGAAACACATTTAACCAGATTAGTTTTGACATATAAACCTTCCCCTAGTCTTAATGGTTAGTAAAGTTTTATTTTTTCATTTTTTGTTGCCACAGCCTCTGTTTGAGTGCCCAAATCTCCACCTCATTCATTCGGTTCTAACTGTTCTATCACCATGAATCTAAATGTGTATGTATTGTCGAACATTGTCACGTGTTGTGAGAGTGCATTAGTGATAGTCCCTGTTCTAATGTCATATAGATGTTCCTTGACCCTGTGTCTTAGTCTACGATTTGTTTTCCCTACATAGAACATGCAGCATGAGCATATGTTACAGATGGCTAAATACACTATATTCTCGGAGTTGCAATCTGCATGAACACTGAAACTAAACAGCCTACCACTCTGAGTGTCTAAAAGATCCCATGGTGTCTAAATATATACAAAAATTACATCTTCCACAGGGTATAATTGTCTGTATACCATTCCCTACTGCTTCCTTCTTGTTCCCAGGAAAGCATAAGAGTCGTTTTAAAGACTTCTTGTTTTAAAATTAAAGGTTGGTCTTTCACCCACTATATGTTTGATGTCCACATCACTGGTTAATATTGGTCAAAATTTCTAATAAACATCAGTCTCCATATTGATGTCATTGGTATAATATGTGGGAATACTAATCATCTCCCTCCTAGTCCTTCTGTTAGTTCTACTGCCAACTTCTTTCACTGAGAAGTAGGGTTTTGCTAGTGTAGTTCTAACTCCTGAAATCTCGTCAAGAGTTTTATTGACCAACACATCATTGTACCCTTTCTGCTTAAACTTCACCTTCAAGGTGTCTATCTCATCATGAAAATTGGCCTCTTCTGCATTTAGCCTTGATGCTGTCATGCCCTGACCCTTCACTATGTTCTTAAACACATGCTTGTTCTGTGCAACAGGGAATTTCTATAACATGGTTTCCTGTATATCATCATATGCAACCCAGTATCATTCTTCCTATAAACCTTCACATCTAGGAAGACTATCTCATATACAGACTGATTCACAGTGAACCTCAAGAATGACGTATTAGTATTTAGATACCAAACAAAGTCAGAGCCTCTCATGAGTGCTACCCCAAAGGAGGAAGAAATCATCTACAAAGCATCTGTAAAATAGCAACTAGTGCCAGAATACTGACCCTATTGATGTCTCCTCCTCCCATGTAGCAATTACCAAATTGGCATAGCTGTTGACAGTTGATGTCCCCATGGCTACCCCTTTTTCTGAATGTATATCTCATGCTCAAAGAGAAATACATTGTTCTCAAGTACTAATTCAATCAGTAAACAAAGCAATTAAATAAACTTCTGTTGATAATTACTGTTTCTCTTGAGATACTGCCTGACCATCTCTGTGCCCTCACAATTAGGTATCACTGTGACCAAAGATTTCACATCCAAGCTCACTAACAGAAAATCATTATCATAATTTTCTCTATTAGATGTGAAATCATATAAATCAATAAAGAAATTGTTTAGATTCTCTGACTCCATACTGATTTTTATCTAGAATAGGTCTTAAATTCCATGGGAATATGAAAATATTGGAGAGATTGTTGAGTTTGAGAACACAAGAAAATCCACTGTTAACAGAAGAAGCTTGTACAGATTTCCACCAGGATAAAGATGCAGTTATTGACCATGGCTCTTTTATGAATGCTATACATAAAATAGAGAGAGATAGATATTTTAAAGTTAGAGATTACAGGCTCATTGATTACATTTTGAAGCCTACTTGAAATACTGTGTTATACCACATGGTTTAAGAGTTCTTAAGCTACTTACCTATGGTGAGCAGTATCTGGAATTGCTATCCAAATAGCAGCAGTTGAACCTGGATTTCAGCTTCAATTATATGAGGCTATTAATGGAATACATTGTGCCTGAGGAGAATGTATTAAATGAAGCTATTGTCAGAGAACAGGAATAATTGTATGAACAATTCCCACATGTTATGGTGGATGACAAATTTAATTATTTGTTAGACTCAGCAACTTTACTGAAGAAGAACTTCTGTGGTCTAAAGATAAGAAGTTGGAGTGGGACCACAGAGATTTCTTGGATGGGCATGTGTTTGTCTGGCTGAGATACAACGAAAGGTTGGACCCATCCACAATGCATTCAGTGGCAGCCCTGAGTGTTCATTTAAAAGATAAACTAATAGAAGGGGTTAAAAATTCAGCAGCAGATACAGTTATCGCTTCCAAAGTGATTGATTTGAATGCAACAACGAGGAGGAAAACTACCACTTCACCAACAGTAGAGGTCACTATAGGATCGCAGGAAGAAACCAGGACACAGTGTGGTGTACCTCTCATTGATACAGGGAGAGAAAACAACAGTAAAGTACAGATTTTTCCATTGAGTTGAGCAAAACAATGGAATTAAATAGTACAGTGGCTCGGAATCGATCCTGCAGACATGGTTGACTAAAGAGAAAGCCAGAATACGACCCTCGGAACACAAGGAGCTTGAAGAAAAGGTGGCAAGGGAAAGACAGTCTCTGATATGGAATATTTCCTTGAGAGAACTGACTGGGAGTGAAAGCTTTCTTGAACGTAGGCTTAGCTTCATACCTGCAAGGCCCTCAGAGGTAACAGATCTGGTTTTGGATTTAAAAATGTTTGTTAGAAGTATTATGCTTAAATGACTTTTAAAGACAATGGATAGAACAGTTTTTAAGAAACCAAGCATGTTTTACGTGTTCATCCGGATTCTGTAGACCAACTTTTACTGATAGGGGATATGGAGATTGAGGTTGAAAAGGCTATAGAAAGTGTTATACAACTAAGAGTTATTAAGGCAAAACCTTGTTTTTCTTTTTTTTCAAAAATATTTTTGTTTTGTTTTCATTATAAACACATGCAAATGTACATATAACAAATACAATAAAACTATTTACAATCTTTGCATTCATCCATGATAACTTCTCGTGGAGAAAATTATTGTTTATCAGTATTTGTTCAAAAGGTTTTCCAATTTTTGCCATGCTATTTTTATGAGTAATGTTATGAGTTCTATAACAAATGGTTTACAGTTCTTTTTTTACAAACAACATTTGCTAAATTGCAAGAATTAACCAGAGTAACTGAGGGTCTATATTAAAACATCGAAGTTTCAAAACTTCGAATGTTCTAATATCGAACCCTATTCTGCGAAAGCTGAAAACATTGAAAATACAGAACAGCAAATTTTTTCCTAGGGAAAACATTTGCTGTTCTAGAACACATGCACACAACACAAGCACACCAAACAAACAGCAATTCACACACACACACACACACACACACACACACACACACACACACACACACACACACACACACACACACACACACACACACACACACACATATACCTAAAATCTTACATCTAACCCTACACTAAACTATACACACACCACTAACTATCCACTTACCTTTACCCTAACCCTAAGGTCCATTACTATGGCACACTCCCCATGCCCTAACCCACCTACCCCGCCCTAACCCTCATGTCCACACAATTGCACGCATACCTAACCCACGCCCTAACCCTAACTCGCCTAACCCTCATGTCCACACAATCGCACACATACCTAACCCGCACCCTAACCCTAACTAACCTAGCCCACACTCAATCGCACACTTACCTGAACCTGACCCATAACTTTCCACCACAGCACTGGAAATACTGAAGCAACAGAAATGGACAACCAAATTCTTTCCCTAGGAAAAAAAATTTGGTTTTCTATTGCTTCGATATTTTCAGCTTTCGCTGAATAAAGTTCGATATTAGAACATTCGAGGTTTTGAAACTTCAATGTTCTAATATAGACCCATAACTGAATCTGAGATTTAGGTATTACATTAGGAATAGGATTAGTGAGTTAGAAATATGACCGTTATCAGACCATGAAGCATTTACAAAATATCATATCTTTCCAGTATTGAACAATTATACATTCAATGAACATGTGAACCCAGTTGGTCTCTAGTAATTCATCACATTTCCAACATTCACTTTCACTGTTTTTGAGTATAAGTTTATTTTATGTGGAGTATAGAAACTCCTATTCATAAATTTCCATGTATACAATCTCCAATATAATGAAGAAGAGGCACCATATGTAGACTTCAATAACAATTTTTTGGATTCATCAGATATTTGTTCTCCATTTAATCTTTACATAGTAATTCCAAAAATCTGAGTCAGACTTTAGTGTGTCCTCTCTTAGTGTCTTATAGATAGGTGAGATACTTAATTTTTGATCATCTGTCTTTTCAAGACACCTAATAAAAAGCTGAATCAAACTAGATATAGATTCAGTCTCTAGGTTGATACTCTCATTTTGTTTTCTATAAACTGCCATAATGAGTGTATAAACAACCAACTGTCTTCGCTATTATCAAAACTACATAAAAGAGAGTTTAGTGGTTTAATACTCATTTTCAATAAGCTGATGCCGGAATATAAAGTTATTTTCCTTTAATTTTTGCATCGCATTGATGTTGAACGAATCTAGGCAATCAGGAGAGTATGCTATAGGGAGTATAAGAAATAGAAATTGTTTAATGGTGTAATTACATTCAATTATATTTTGTTATTAAATATTTGATTGATGCCATAAGAAAAATGATCAAACTTCTTATTAAATAAACAAAATTCATGTAAAAGCCAATGAACTCTACTTATTCCATATTGTTCCTTAAATTGATTTTCTATAGTTCTGACATCGGTTATATGACTCTCATGTATTGTTTTCCAGCCAGATATATAGGTAGGTGTGATCCAATGTAATATTACATTAATTATAACTGATTTGGAATAAAGATCTAATCTATGGAATGCTATCCCATTACTGTTCCAAGCTCTAATGTGCCATTTATATGCAATCCTAGGTTTTAAGGGGGACCATAAAAATTTAAGTAGCATGGAATCTAACTTTTTAAATAAGTTTTTGGGAGGGTAGTATCAATGACTGTCTATAAAACTAAATTTTAGGTAAAATTATCATTTTAATTAAAGAGTGCATATCTTCCATTGTGAAGAACATTTTATTCCATCTTTTGATTAGTTCACTTATGGTGGTTATTAAATTATTATAGTTTAGTTTAACAGACTCTTTCCATGTACTCTTTATACTGACACCCAAGTATTCTAATACATCATTTTCCCTATTATATAGGCTATTCTCTCTAAGGTTTTTGTTGATCTTTTTATTACTAATGTTTTAGATTATTATGATTAAATTTAAGCCCTGAAATTATTTTAGAATCGTTTAAGGTGTTTAGAATATCATGCAAAGAACCATTAATATCACCCAATGTTAACATATCATCAGCAAATAATTGTATCTTAGGACAATAGTCCTTATTAATTTGAAAGCCTTTTATATTTTGCTTGTTTCTGATACATGTAGCAAAAGGTTTCATTGAAAGAGCAAACAATAATGCTGACAAAGGACAACCTTGTCTAGTTCCCTTGAAGATTTCTAGTGGTGAGGATAGACATGATCCGATTTTCACATAAGCTTGTGTCCCAATATAAATTTTCATTAATAAGTTGACAAAAATCTGAGGAGAATTCAAAACTAATCAGAATTCTTTATAGATAAGATCAATTAATAGAATCAAAAGCCTTTTTTATGTCTAGGCTGATAATAGTTGTTTTTTGTATTTGCATGCTATGTCTATTAGTGATAGTAATTTAATAATGTTATCTTGCAGTTTTCTATGAAGAATGAACCCTGTCTGATCATTATGTATTAGATTAGGTAATATTTTCTTTATCCCATTAGTTAATATTCTCATGAAAATTTTATAATCAGTGTTTAGTAACAAAATTGGTCTATATGAATCACAAGATTTGGGGTCCTTACCTTGTTTTAATATGGGGGAGATAATTGAATATTTCCATGATGGGGGTGTTACACATTTTTGCTTAACCATAGTAAAGGCACTCATCATTTCTTTGTTATATATTCCTGAAAAAATCTTACATAGTTCAGGAATTATTCCATCCAGTCCTGGAGCTTTATAATATTTAAAATTTTTTATTTGCTCTTTCACTTCTGTTAGTGTTATTTGTTTATTTAATATGTTATTTTGTTGCATTGACACCTTAGTAGTTATATTTTCTTAAATAAAAGTATTTATTACATTATCTGTGTCCAAAAGTGGTATGTTATTATTTATATATTTATAGTAGTTTTTGAACACTTCTAATATGCCCGTTCAGTTAGACGTACTCTTAACTGAACCATCACTTTTATATTTAATCTCATTAATAAGATTTTGATTGATTATTTTTTTTTTTTTTTGGGATCTCATCACTATTTTATCTAGATATTTGGGATTTACAGCATAAGAGTGTAATTTCAATTTTTCAAGGTGTATGGCTACCTTATGAGTCAGAACTTCTAAGTATTTTTGATTTGACTTAGTAATTTTGTTATGTGCTAATTTGTTATTTGGTTTTGCATCCATTTTTATCTTGTCAGCTTTTTTTTTTGTAAGTCTAAAAGTTCTTTGTCCCACTCTCTCCTTTTTTTAAGGTACCAAGATTTTATTCTACCATATATATATAAACTTTAAAGGTGTCCCATGGTATAGTATCAGTCACTTCACCATTATCATTTGTTTCCATAAACATGTCTATTTATTTCATTATCCATTCCCTAAAGTCATTTAACTTAGTTATGTAAGCAGGAATTCTCTGTAGAAATCTTAAATCATCTGTATGTGTAGTTAATGTAAAGTTTATAGGATTATGGTCTGAAAGTGGACAAGTCATTATAGATACGTCACTTTTTTTAGAGTGTATATTATTTGATTCCAATACCTTATTAATGTTTGTTTGTGTACCAAACTGATATCAATAGTGAGTATAGAATAAGGAATAATGTTCTCTTAGACTATGTATATCTTTAAGGTTCATCTGGTTTGTAAAGTCATTTAATTTCTTAGTAAAGTAATCATTTTTGTAGTACCTAACATAACTTCAACTTTTACCATGCTATGGCCAGTATTGTTACAGTGATTACTGTTGCGATATTCTAGATCATATATCAGATGTCAAGATAATTTATGTATACTGTTATATCCTTACAATCTAGGCACTCCCTCCATATCCAAGGAAACCCATACTACTTATCTCAATGTACTAGAGTCCCTCACTGTTCGAGCAAATACAGTATTCATGGGGATCTCAACTACCACTCTACAGATTGGGAGTCCTACACCACTTCTAATGCCCAAGCCCAGTGATCCCTAAACTTCATTAATACCAACATCCTGGAACAGTTGGTCCATTCTCCTAATAGGGGTACAAACATCCTTAACCTTGTACTCATGAATATGGGGGAGCAATGTTCCTCACCCAGTATAATGTCTTCGCTTATCAGATCTGACCATTACACAATATTGCTTGAAATAAAAATTAAATCTGAGGATCCAGTGAAACCAAAAACCTTTAGGAACTATGCCAAGGCTAACATCTCTCTATAAAGAGACACCTTGGCTAAATTCCAAGCATCCCCATACCCAGTAAACACCATAGCATATGCTTAGCTATTTACAAAATCTCTGCACATTCATATTAATAGCTGTATAGAGTGAGCTGTACCCATTTGTATTAAGAATAAGACAAACTCAAGACAAGCCACCCTGGTGGAAAAGCAATATCAATCAGTTACATAACAAAAGACAAAAATCTTGGCCAACCATAGGAGGAGCAAAGCCATATATACTAAAACCCCCTGACCAATCTAAACCGGCAGGTAAGAGGGGTAATTAATACTTCAGAAACTAAATTTGAAGAAAAAGTAGCTTCTCAGGCAAAGGATAACCACAAAGCTTTTTCCAGCTATGTCTGTAACCTTAGGAGAAATCACCCACACTGAACTGGAGACCATTGACAAACTTTTGGCTGGCAGGTTCAGCTCAAATTTCTCCCATCACACCCTCCCCAATAGTCCAAAGAAAATGCCACATACCACAATCCCACTAAGGAACAGGTCATCAATGCACTTTCCCAGGCCAAAAACACTGCATCGTGGGCCAGAAAACATCCTGGGATGCTTAACAAATAGCATGAAACATGACTTCTGTGGTCCACTTGAATCACTAGTCAGCTGGAGCTTACACTCCGGTTTTGTGCTCACGGAATGAAAGATGGCTACAGACATTCCCCTGCACAAAGGAGGTCCAACCACTGATCAGGTCCAAGCCCAGAAAACTGACCAGCCTCATATGCAAGGCCATGGAAAGAATCATAATAACTGATAATTTTCTACCACAGGAGCACAGGGTAGCGAGAGCAAAGACTGGGCGAAAGTGACTACCATCATGGAAATATCAAATAGAGAAAACTATAAAGTAGCTAAGACAAGAAGTGTCGTTATAGAAGAAGGAATAGATCAACAAAAATACTAAGAAAGATAGACGTGATAAAAGCAATGCACAGTATTAGAACAGACCAGGGTCTATTATGCACTATTGGAGATAAACTAAAATTTTCAAAACAGGCCGAAAGACTTAGAAGATAAATATAAGGGAAAAATCACAAAATAAGCAATTTATTGATGACCCAAAAAAAGTTTTATAGAGAATTGGGAAATAAGGTAAAAGGAATTGAAAGAAAGCCAAAAAAAAGATAAAGTAGCTCCTGTGGAACTTAACAAAGATGCTAAATGGATAGAAGTAGTAAAAAGAATAAGAAGTTTAAAGGTGCAGGATATGAAATGGGATGAAATAACAGCCAGAGAGATTGAAGCAAAGTTAAGAAAACTAGAAAACCCCAGGCCCAGATGCAGTACCTAACATTTGGCTTAAAGTATTAACTTCTTTGCATGAGGATTTAGCCATGAGTAAGACCTTTTTATATGCACACTCCGAACACACACCCCACTGGTTAGCATCAAGAAAAACAATGCTCTTACTTGAGTGAACCTGCAAGCTACCCTAAAAATTGTAGCCCAATAACTTGTCTTCCAACGATGTATAAACTGTACACAGGAATTGACTCCGACAGAGTTTATAGTCATGTAGAAGAAAACTCAATTATGGCAGCAGAACAAAAGAGCAATAAAAGAAAGTCATATGGAACAAAGGATCATTTGTTGTTAAACAAAGTTATAGTGGAGAACTGTAAGAAAGGGAAGAATCTAAGTATGGCATGGATTGACTACAAAAAAGCATTTAATAATATTCCACATTCATGGATAAAAGTGCTTAAAAATGTATAAGATACACCCCACACTGATTGACTACATTAAAGTAACAATGAGTCTTTGTCACCATTGCTATTCTGCCTTGCCATTAATCCATTAATCTGTTTACTTAACAACTTAGGCCATGCTACAATTTGGCTCCTAGAAACTAACAAAGTCTAATGACTTCTCATCTTCTCTTTGTCGATAATTTATAACTGTATAGCTCATCAGATGAGGAACTGAAAGCACATCTACAGGTTGTCAAAACTTTTTCAGATGATATTGGAATGTCATTTGGTCAAATGTGCAAAAGCAACCTTTAAAAAAGGAAAACTGCAGCACCAAGAAAACATCAGTTTGAGACATGAATGTGATATAAAAGAACTTGAGCAAGAGGAAGTGTATAAATACTTGGGAACTGATGAAGGATCAGCAATAAAACATGAACAAATACGAATTAAACTCAGTAAGGAGTACTTTAGAAGACTTAAATTAATCCTGAAAACAGCACTGACATCTGGGAACAAGATCCAATCTATAAATCAGTTTGCTCTTCCTGTCCTAACTTATAGTTTTGGAGTGATTGACTGGCCCTAAAAAGTGTTGGATAGCCTTTATATTAAATAAAAAGGATGCCTCATGCTTACCAAATGATCTATAAAAATCAGTGTATACCAAGATTATATATTCCCTATTCCAAAGGAGGGATGGGCCTCCTTGAAATTGATTACATGTATAGATCTGCAATCGTGGGACTCCACACATATTTATTGACCTCACAAGATCCAAATGTAGTGAAAGTTTTGAAACATGAGGAGAATAAATCTAAGATGACGTCTCTGCTTAATTTAGCAGAAGCATATCGACATCAAGCAGGAATGGAAATCAAACAAGATGTGGATAAAAACCAGGCAGCAACTGAATGTGCCAAAAAATAAAAGAAAGAATATAAGGTGAAGGACCAGCTGAGAAGGCAAGAAATGTCAAAAAGATATACATATAGTTGCAAGTATAGAAATCTTCTGGAAGAGCCTGATGTTGGTCAAGAATGAACGCAGGAATGGTTAAGGAGAGGCAAATTCAAATCAAGAAATGAAAGGTTAATATTGGCAGCCCAAGATAGTGGGCTACGTACATGTTGGTTTCCAAAGTCCATTGAACATGTAGGAGAAACACATATGTAGGTGTTGTAAAACCAAATTGGAAGCAGTCACACACCTTATTTCTGTTTGTGATGCACTAATGGCAGAGGGACTGGATGCTGAAAGGCATAATAATGTGGTGAGACTGTTACACTGGAGATTGTGCAAACATTGATATCAAAGTGGATGAAAACACTGGAAACATGAGCCACAAAGAATCCTAGAAAATGATGAAGTTCATATCACATGGGATCACCCAATACCAAATGTTCAAAAGATAGATGCTAGAAAACCGGATGTAGTGGTCCAAGAAAAGAAGACAAAAGTAGCATTGATCATTAAAATCACCACACCCAGTGACTACAGTGTCTTGCATACAGAGAGACACAAAGTCATAAAATACCTGGATCTGCTGGCAGAAGCAAGAGCCATGTGGAAGAAAGAAACCCAGACAGTTCCAATAGTAGTAGAAGCAACAGGTCTTATAAAAAAGAATTTACAATCTTATTTAGATATGTTACCAATTCATGTAACACTGTATGAATTGCAGGAGGAGTCATTACTGGGCACATTGTGGGTGATACGAAGAGCACTTTTGGCTGACATCAAAGAGTGAAACAATACTAATTTCATGAACTTTTATCATACTTTGACTTAGGAATGGGGACCATTCCCGTCATGGTATTAGAAAGCCAAAAGACGTAGAGAAATTAAAAACGACATAATAAATGAGGACATAGGTTACCTGCAAGCACTGGATCCATCACAGTTCAGCTTTGTTATAGGAAGGTCATACATATTAAATCTTCTAACCTTCTTTGAGAGGGTCACCAAAGCAGTGGATGAAGGCAAGATTGTGCACACAGCTTACCTTGACATGGCCAATGCTTTCGATATAATGACTCACTCAAGCATTAAAGGTAAGCTCACTAATTTAGGTATAAACCTTTTGGTCACCTGCTGGATAGCCAACTGGCTCACTGATAGGACCCAGGAGTTCAAAACAGGTGAGGCCACCTCCACCAAGAGGCCAGTCATTAGTGGAGTTCCATAGTCCTCAGTACTGGGCCAGCTCCTTTTTAGTATTTATTTCTCTGAAATGGAAGCAAATGCTGAAGGTTTATGGCTGACTGAGTTGCAGATGATTACAAGCTGTGGGTTATCATTGACTCCAATGCAGACACTGGCATTCTTCAAGAAAGCCTACTTCTGACTTATGAATTGTGTCAAAGCTATGTTCTCAGACTAAGTTCTAAGAAATGCATAATTGTACCCTTTGGGAAGTCAACCATCCTAAGTAATTACTATGGTGATAATATGCCCTTAAGAGCTGATCTAGTGGTCAAGGATCTGGGTGTACACACAAACAGTAGCCTTACCTTCGACCACCACATGATCTCAGCAGTGAGGAAATCCTTTTATGTTGCACAACTTAAAAGTAGAGACTTGGCAGCTAAGTCCAAAGAGATTATCTCACTGTACTCTGCCTTTATCAGATCAGTCATAGAGTACAATGCTCCCCTCAGTATGTACCTGACCAGACATATGCAGCAACTAGAGTGACCTCAAAGGTTCCTTACAAAAAGAATACAAGATCTAATAAACCTGCCTTGTGCAACATACCTTAAAGCCCTTTCCCTCTGCTTAGTCTCCTATAGATTGCTGAGGGGTGATCGATGTCTAGATTACAAGTCATCCACAAACACAAGTCTCCTACATATTCATAAGTCAAAGAGTACCAGAAATACAAGGTCTAGGGACCTGAATTTTGTCTACAACTTAAACAGAACATGCTGTAGAGACAGATATGTGTCACAGAGACTGCCCCTCCTACAGAGCAGCCTTCCCATCTATATGAAGCTGAGTTTGTCTATTACCCAATTTAAGCAAAACCTAGATCGTTGTATGGAAAATAGGAAATTTATGGAATCTATGTCTCTTATAGACAGATGTAGCTTATAAATGCCTGGCACTTGATGTCCTGTTTGGAAACAGAATGTCATTATTCTTTTGGGAAAACCTGGCTAGGATTAGAAAGGCCCCCAGGTCAATAACCTAGTAACAATCTATGAGTCTATGTACTCTAAAATAAAACATGCAAAATCGAGAATTTGAAGAAACCATATAGCCTTTCCACATTGAGAAAAACAAGTACATATTGTGCCACAATTTTAAATTTTGTGACCATTACTTTTCAGAACTAGTTTTTCAGTCTCTCATTTGCATGATTAGCTTGTAATTAGAATTATTATTGTAGAGCCAACATAAAATTTTCAGTTGTGATGCATTGTGCAGTATCCTTCTAGATGAGCAAACTAGGCCAAAACAATTGTTGTTCACTAATGAGAGTATTCAACTTAATTTAACCTAAAATTTATTTTATTAAAATTAAACTGTAATTTGTTACTAATAACAGTCCCCTCAGCAGTACACGGATAATCCATTCTATAGAGAATGAAATCTTCCAGCCACCAAACTATCATGTAATGTTCTGAGTCCTTACTGAATATTTCTCAAGATTTAGGGAAGGATAAAGTTGTTGTTTCGGAACCTTCCACTGTAAGCAAGGAAGTAATATTAGGCTACCCTTTCAGTCATTAGCAGGGGTAATAATTTAAAACAAATGTATAAAAGCATCTACCATTCTACCCCTGTAAACTTTTGTATTTAACTGTTTGCAAGAACAAACCATCTCTCTGTACCCTTCTGTCTTAAATGACCTGCATAACAGTTATACATGACCAAAATGAAGAAAGAAATAGCTCGGTGTGCTACATGGAATTGCATGGTGAGTGGCAGTGCACAAGATGGCGCTGATTCAGAGATGTAGGTAATATAATGCACAGCCTGTGAAAATAGGATGGTCAGCATCATATGCAATTGGCTATATAATAATATGCAAATGAGTGATATAATGCAAATGAGAGCAATGGTGAACATGAGGATAAATCACGCGGTGGAATTTTTCAGAAACATAGATGGACTGCACAATGTGATGCAATGCTCACAGGTTTGTACTCCGTTTATTAGTAAGTAGAGACAGAGACTTTGTTAATATGCTAGCAGCATCCAAATTAGCTGGTCAGCATGCATTAGAGGCCATCCTCAGAGCCAGTATATGCCACAGTGCACATCATCAACCTTCACATCACAGATGAATCTGCCTGTGTCTAACCTGTCACCACATACATAACAGGGACATAGACAGAGACACCATGAGACAGCTGGTAGAAATGTTTCATCCTCATATGGAATTCCATGGGATGAGTGGACCACTAATCCCTGGAGACACTAAGGTGTGCGTAACATTGCTCATTCTCACCGTTTGGATCTTTCAGTAGCCATCAGCAGACATGGTGCATGTGTCAGAGGCATATGACTCATATATACTGCACTGATTCCTTGACGTTACTCTGCAACATGTGGAAGAACATAAGTATTTCCCATGGACCACAGAGGACTAAACCACCATTATGTAACTGTTCTATGACATAACTCATTTCATTGAGTACCTGGGGCCTATTGACTGCACTCACATTGCCATCAAGGGCTTGCCTCATCCATGTTAGTAGCAGCACATCAAACAGACGGTGCAATGTATAGGTTATTATTCACAATTAGTCTGTTTGCCACCCAGGAAATTTATGATTTACACATGACAGATGTTCAACTTAAACCAGTAATTTATGTGGGGTGATTTCTTACAGCAACATCATGTTTGGTGACAGTGGATACATCCTGGAGGCATAGCTCACATTACCAATATAAAAATTAAAAAAAAAACCTGAAAGAGCATGCCAGAGATGGCATAGGACTCTGCAATGTCTCAGACCTGCATCATTGGTGAGTGAGTGTTTGATTGTTAAAGGCTCATGTGTGCTGCCTTAATTCCTCTGGTTGTACACTGCATTATACTATGGAGACCTGCAGAAACATACATGCTGTTTGTGCAATTCTACACAACATGGTGGCACACAGACAGCTAAAACAGGTGATCACTACTGGGGGACAGGACAGACCTTAGTCAGCAGCTGTGGAGGTGCCAGGTGAGGATTCATGGGAGGAAGCATTTCTAGTGGGAACAAGGGGGAATCCCACATAATGTAGAGTTATTTGCAATATGCTGCAGCACTGGTGAAAAGGTGGCATCTGGTCCTCAACCATGAATAAACAAAGAATAAAACTGATGCCCTCTATATAGACTATGCCATGCAGTGCACTGATTGACCATACAGTGTGCCAGACATTACCAAACCCTGTTAAAACAGAGTGGTGGGTGAGGCACAGTCATCATCATTTGTACATGTGGTATGGGACATGGAGATGGGGATCAGCAATGGCTACATAAGTGGACGTGGGAGCAAAGCAACAATGTGGAAGTGTTAGTGTATTGAAGCTGAGTGAGTAAGGGGAGCTGGGTATATTGTGTATGGTGGAGAGGCACTTCCTAAGGGAGTGTCATCATTAGGTGTTGTGAGTGCTTGCACAGGCATGGTGTTAGGACATACAGCTGGAGCAGGGGGCATAATCTGTGCCAGAGGGGATGTGACAGTGGTTGCAGGTCCACTGGTGGGAATGATGCAAATTATGAATGGCTCCAGGCAAAAGGCCATCTATGTAATGGAATGATAATGCCAGCAAAGTTCATTGACAATGATAAGGTGGACCAACGTGTCCTTGAATGGCTGGCTGTGTGCTTGGAGGACTACCATAGAGGGCATGTTTGGGAAGCCCTGTTATGGTACAGCAGCCTCACCACCACTATGTGGAATTGAGGAACTAGCAGAATATGACCTTGAGGTACCTCTGCTGTGGGGCATACCAGCAGTAGACACAGAGGAATGGTGGCCACATGTTAAGAAGCCCTATGGAGTCAGCAATGTCAGTAGAGATGGCCTCCAGTGAACCAAATTTATGATCCAGGCAGTGAAGCCCTCACCTATGTTGTTGCACAAGGCACACAGTATGCTGAACATCTCTGCCATGGAATCAGTTCACATGCATGTGCCTGAATAATTGACCGGCCCATCCACTGATTTATGCCCACTGTGACACTTATTTTAGGCAAAGAACTGGAGACTTGGCACCTGTGTGATGGCAAGTGTGTCAGCAACTGAAGTTGATACACCTTTTTTTTTGGCTGCCAGGTATGTCTTGTTCTTGGGTTCACTACTAAATAGCGAAATACCACAATCCTGAGACTCTGAATACCGGCACCCAGAATCTCCAGATTGCAGAATCTCAAACTGTGAATGGTGACTGCCGTACAGTACAGAATAGGAACTGTGCCATTCTCTCCACTCTAGTGTGATCTCAGAGTTGGTATATTTAGGTTGCAGGGGTGGAGGGGGTGGAGGGGTGCTTGCTTGTAAAAATGTTATTACTGATGGTTTTGTGTTTGTTTTTTTTTTTTTTTTACTTTGAGACTCCGCATTCTCGAGATTCTGGTTGTCTGTATTCAGAGTGTCAGGATTGTGGTATTTTGATATTTAGTAGTGAACCCAGGATAGTGCCCCACCATAGTAACCACTCCTGACAGTGGTACTCTGCTTTTCATTTTTGCTAGGGCAAGGCTGCCATCATCAGGCTCAGATGCTGTAATGACATTAGGTTTGCTCTGCTTCATCGCAGCCAACTCCATGACTATTGCACCTCTGAATGCAGACAGAGGAACACCTGTGTACAAATGCTCATATGTGACATCCCCATATAGATGTGCTGCACTAACATTGTAAGAAACAGATTATATAAAGAATGAAGACAATCATACTTTGAAAAGTCTGCCACTATGGCTGCATCCCAGACATGCCTGTATGGGAGATAATGTGGAATTAGCCATCAGATTTCTTAAGCTAGTGGTATACAACAACATTATGTTACTACCAAAATGTAATACTAACCTAATGCATACCTGACAGAAGCACACACTATTGCACTCAGTTTGGCCACCACATCCAGGCCTCCATCAAATATTAGCATCCCCTCGCTGTTCCCTGACAGGGACAGCAAGATGTTGTACTGGTCTGTGAGAGTGGTCTGTAATAACTGATCCCCACCTATGGCAGCTATGCTCAACATTCGGTAACTTGGTCCTTTGGTTAGACATGCAGGATCATGTTTGTGACTCTGCAGCAGACCTGTTGCATCAATCTGGTGTATCCAGAGACAGCCCCATTAGTCCTGCGTGTGTTTAGAATACATTATCCACATGCATTAAGACACTATGGTAACACCTCTGTCTCTGTCTTCAAAATTTATCCAGGTGCCGACTCTGTTTTAGTGCCATCAATATTCCTATATAAGGGGGAATATACATATGGTCTGTACCAAGACACAAATATGTCAGCCATATGCTGTACCACTGCATCACCATTGTAGCAGATATGTCTGCAATGAGTGGCATGCCTGCTCTACGCCACCTTGACATGCCATATCCCTACAGCAATCAGATCAAGACAGCATGGGGATGGCAGGCAGTGAATCATGTGCCTTGTAATCTTTCTATATGGACTAGTGCCCCACAGACCATACCACCACCATGCATCCCTCAGAACATCTCTGCAACTGACACCATTTACCAAGTGTACCTCTCCCACTGTGAATGCATACATCAATTGCAGGTCTGTAGTGGAGTGAAGGCAGTCGGCCACATGCCTCTCTTTCCAAACGATCACCCTCTGAGAGTATTCTGCTGATGTCTGACATTCACTAGTAAATTTGATGTACTACTATGACCTGAACCGGTGCTCTGGATGACTACATACTCCATTCCAACCTCCCTGTGTTGTGTATCACACTGTCTGCAGATATGATATATATATATATATATATATATATATATATATATATATATATATATATATATATATATATATCATACTTCTCAACTGTACAGATTTTCCCAGAAATCCAGACTTTTGCCTCATATTTTAGGTCTGTTTCTCATAAAATTGTGGCTTTCTGGCAAATCACTGGCAAATTACTGAGGGTTGAAGTTAGTAAATAATGACAGACGTTTGAGTTTCAGACTTCATATTCTTCAAAAAATTCATGCTAATGCAAAACCTGTTATTCTTTCAATTTTCTAAGTTTGCAAGAGTAATATTTAAAAAGTGGCCTTATTTTTGGGCCTTTGTCCCCCCCCCCATTATTGATGGCTTTGTCCAGATTTCTTGCTCTAAGAGGTTGAGAGATATGAGATATGAAGTATCTTCCCAATCTGCCCTGGACTCCTCATCAAATGTGGCTCTAGGCTGGGTAATGGATCAGAGCCATCCCCTCAAAGCAGTCCCCCCTTGACAGCATCCCCACACCACTATTCCAGTGTCTCGTTACTTGGCTATTTCTTCCCATTTACCCTAAATCTGTTCACACCTGGCAGTGTGCACACTATTCTCCTTTTTACGTTTACAATGATTACAGATATTTGAAACTTTTATTTCAAATTTTATAACACAAACACTGATAGCCATTTGCTAAGCAATACAAAACAGTTTCACAATGAAAACAGACTCATTATAAACATTAAGCTTCTCTGCCCTTGAAACTCACATTTGTTGAAATGGCATTGAAACCCACTTTCAAAAGAAATGCATCTGGCCAGTAGTGGATTAATTTTACATTTGGGCTTTTTTCAACCATAGGTCCTTTGCACACATTTTTTGCACCATGTATACATGCATGCAATCATGGACGCACCATCCTGATTGTATTAAATTATATTCCATTTACACTACAGCACCACTTGTTAGAGTGTGTTTTAAATTTGTAAGTTTGAATGTTTTTCCAGTAAGCAATGAAACAAAATGTATGAACCAATAATGACAAAACTACCCATTACAGAACATTTCAACCACAAAAGGCCACTCAGACTTCTGTCATTGCAATCCACCAATATCAGTCAAAATACATAATTTCTGCAGAAGTAAAACTCATCTGAATAATTCCATATTAAAGAGATATATAACTAATGAAGAGGCTGCTGCTGGAAAACAACTTTACATTTCAGTATTCCATGTCCAAATTTTGTGCCTGCTACACTTGAAGAGTAAATCGTCTATGTTACATTAAAAAAATAATTTGGTAAGCTGTAATATTGCAGTAGGGAATGGCTGTCAAACCAGCAACAATTTCATAGTTACTAGGCATCTCATCTAATGGAGAACACACTCAGGAGTGCAGCACCCCTACCCCCTTAAAGAGGCACTGCAATATCATCACCCCATCTACAAGGTGTGGGAGTAGAATCCACAGCCTTCTGCATCAAAGACAAGTATGTTATCTGTTCTGCTACTAACTCTGCTTTTAAAATGTATAGCACAACACTGATGATGACCATTTGCTAAATAAAACAGTTACACCTTGAAAACAGATTTAGCATGAGCAATAATAAATTTCTGTTCTCTTGAAACTCAGCATTCCTTTAAAATGCACAATCACTTAACAGTCTTTGAAAATGCACTGGACCTCAACATTGAAAATGCAGAAAACTCAGTCCTGGCAAATGCAGAGAACATCAACAGTCCTTTAAAATGAACAGGAACTCAACATTGTTTGAAAATACACAAAACTCAACAATCCTTGAAATACACTTACTGATATCAGTTTGACAGTTTGTGTAGAGGGTTCAGGCTCACTGGCCCTGTATTCATAGGGTTACCACCTGTCCCACTTTGAGAGGGGCAGTCCCTCTTTGGGCAGTTGTGTCCTGACAAAAAATTCTAAAAATGGCAAATGTCCTGAGATTTTAGGACAAAATGATTTACTATATATTATGTAATAGTTGCATAAAACAGTTATTCTGTATCTAAAATACCTAAATGTTATAAGTAATAGAATAAGCAAATAAAATGCTGCAAGAATAAGCTTTTATTTATGCAAAAAAGTTAAGTTCTATCCTTTGTACTGACCGTGGGTATGTGTCGGCCTGCAAAATCTGATATTTGTACCAAAAATGTCCCACTTTGGTCATTTGGAAAGGTGGCAACCCTATGTATTCAAGGTACAGGGAATGAGCTTGAATAAGTTAACCAACCTGCCATTGCTAACTGGGCATTTTTTTTTCACACAGACACACCCCTATCTCTCTATTTGCTTCACAAACTACCCAATATTCATTTGTCTGGGGCAGCAATTCTCCGTAAAAATAAAAATCTATATCTATACTCATATCTTAGAAATTACATGCTTTGCTCCAGTGTTTTAAATGTGCATGCATCTGTTAAAGAAGAAATGTAATGCACACAGTGTGTGTTCTTAAATGTAAGTTCTGTGGCAGCCCCCCTGGTCAATGGGCCCGTCAAACCAGCAGGCCCTAGATGACTGCCTAGGTCACATAATGCTGGATCCAGTTCTGGCCCTTACCACTGCAATTGCAGAGCACGTTTCTACTGCTTAGAGCACTGTAATACTCTGAAAAAACATCACTGTAGTATACTATACTTAGGTAGCATGATGAGCACCACAATGGTAACAATGCATTTTGTTGAGTGTTATGGGGTTCATAATGTAGTAAGTATGCTAAAGAAGCAATTTAGAGAAACGGTTTCTGAACCATGTGCATATCATATGTTTTCAGACCTAAGGGGCACTCTAAAGCCCATGTTTGCATGAAAAAACGCATGGCTGGTCATAGATACCCAGGTAGCTCTGACACTCACATCCCCAAATCCTTCTACAGTGCAATAAGTGTCCTGTAAGGGTGCAGTGGCAGAACTGTGTAATGCCTTTTGGTGCTTGGCCATGCTAATGTATGTTAGTAGAGGTGTGCTTCCATATGGCACAGGCATTCCTCAGCCCTACCACCACCTTTTCCTTGGATGTATGTTGTGTTCATGCTGCTGCTCATTAGCATTAGCCCTCATCATCCTTCCATGCTGCCCATAAATGCTTGTCATGTGACATCTGCTCTGTGCATCGACATGGTTCATCTACAGTTCCCCTCCTGGTTTCAACCTGGCATGTAGCTAAGGCTTCTGGATGAGCTGATATTGAAAGGACTCCTACATGTTGCAGCAGCAAGATAAAAAATCTTTCTGCACCTGCTGCAGCTGTGCACCTGAAGATTTTGCTGTACACCTGAAGATCTTGCTGGTGGGGGTGGAGGATCACCCACTCTGATGAGCAGTGCCAGCATCAGTACAGCAACCCAAATAGGCACCTCCCTGACATTCTGCACCAATGGTAAGATGAGGTTATGGAGAAGAAACACATATTCTTGAGTATGTCTGACAAACTTATGGGGGGTTACATTCATATGCCTTTACTGTATATCTAATAGCAATTATTGATGCCCATGGGTGTGTTGGCCTTTTTCTTTTCTTTCTTTCTTTCTCTTCTCTGTTTTTCTGTCCTGAAAGAGATGGAGGAAAATAGACTGATCTGCTAGAGGAAGCTGCATGTCCATCCAGTCATCGGGGTATGTCTACTAACTGATTCAGCTGCTTAACTGTTTGCATTTAGAATATGCTAATTAACTGCAGCTGTGCTTCTAGGTCTGCTTGGCCCTAACTGAACCAGTACTTATAGATTTGCTTTGTTGTAACCTTAAAATACTTCTAGTTTTGTTTTGCTTTAATTTCAGCAGTGGTCATTGTATGTGTCAAATATATACTTGAAATGGTAATGTCCTTGCTACTGCCAAGTATTTATGACAGTTCCCTCCTTTTGCATACTGGACTGCCTTGAGTGGAACAGTGTATGTATAGGTGTAGGTCTCTTTGGTGGCATATTACCAGTTGGTATACTTACATGCCACTAGCTAGTATGACACTATGCTGGTAATCCAAACTGGCCTTGCCAGCCTCTCATGTTGTACTGTCTGCTAGCCCATTCCACTACCATGTCTGTGCCAGTTATACATGGCCTACCATTTCCATGGAATATTTGGTTGCTTTGTATAAATTCAGCAGGTATAACTCTTATTAGGTTGCAGTAACACCACAGTAACTATGCATCATTGGTGTATTCCTTTTAGTATTTGGAGGTGAGTCATATGTGCTCTAGGGTTACCCTGTGTGTCGTAGCATAATTGACCACATACTGTATGTTCCTGTCCATAGCCTCCTCAGGGATGTCGTATTCATTAGTACAGTTTTGCTATTCCTACCTAGCTTTGGCACCCAGTGCACTTACTTGGTTGACACCCATACACTGTAGCACTGTCCTATGTAACTGTACCAGGGTACCAACCATCTTATCCCACCCAGTGGTTCACTTTGTCCTATTGCTGGTGTACCCCAGACCTGTATATCACCTTTGCTATTCTGTTGCTTAGATTAATGCTTCTTTCCTCTTTCTTGGCCTATAATGCAAAGTTGTATAGCACAGTGTAGTGAACATTTTTTCCTTTGTTTTTCCCTTTATCACTGTCATCTTTTTGCTTTGGGTTTTGTTTCTCTCAATGTTGTCTGTATTATTGGCTTGAGAGCTGGATGTGGTATGGCAGCATCTACTATGAACTGCATTTACCTTGACACCACTATCTGAACCCCAAGCAGCCTCCAATGCACCTTGTCTGCAGTGTGATGAAGGTTATCATCCTGAGACTAATGACCTGGAGAGGTCACTGTCAGCTTTTGGTGCAACTTCCCTAGTCAAGAATGTCACTCCCCATCTACAAGTGTTACTGGTAGAGTCCCATTGGGTCACCCAGTGAGAGGTGAAGGGTCTGGGGTAGCTGTGGTAGACTGGTAGATGGACACTCAATTTTTCACTCTGTTGAATGTACTAATGCATCATTTGGAGTTATCCAACTACTTGGTCCCAGTAACTGGGCCACAATTGACTGGGCCCAAGTATGAAGTGGTGAAGGAGGTAAGTGACTTCTGTCTGGACTTAGTGCTTTGTAGCTTGGCAGCCATTCCTCACCTGCTCTTGTTCCCCTTCATTATGTTTCCCCCTTCTTGTGGTCACTCCCCAACTTGGTTTGTTGTCTAGCCCTCCCCATCACTAAGTTTCCTCCTTCTGTCTGCCTGTCTGTCTCTTCTTTCTGAGCCCTTTATATGAGTCAACACTTCCCCTGTCTGTCTTATATCTGTTTGTCTGCCCTTGCTATCATTCCTATTCCCATGCCTTTGTCATGCTACCTCCCCCCTCTGCTCTATTTTAAAAAAAGAATAGGGTGCGTTTCACACAAAAGGAAAAACTAATTCCATTGCCCACCCACCCCATTCTTCTCTTCCCCTACTCATACTGCATGCTTTCTTGCTTGCTCTTTCCCCTTTTCTTATTGTCTTATCCACCCATGTCCTTCCCATTTAGGTTATGATAGTGGTAAGGACTTAGCTGTCTAGCCCTTGTCTGGACTTTTGGCTATGCTCCTATTGCAGGAGAGCACCGTGATATTGCATTTGTGGACATGCATCATCAGAGGTAAAAGTCGCATGATCTACCATTGAACAGTACACATTTTACTATGACGTATGCTACTATAGCTACCGATAGGCCTCAGTATGCATCTCTGGGCTCAGTCTGTCCAGGCATTGCTGCTGCTTCTTCTGCTCTATACTTAATCACGACTGGACCACACCATGCAACTTTGACAGTGCTGTTTTTGCAATGTTGCTGCATTTCTGATTTTTATGAATCCAGGACTAAGTTACAGATAGTGTCAGGCCAGGAGAAGGTTGTGGATGTTTTTATCAGACAGTTTTCACTTCAGTCAACCACTACTTCTCTCTTCATGTGATATGAGTTTGAAATGTGTTTCATGTGTGTGCATGATTACGAAAATTGTCTTTTCAGAATTTCAGTAAATAAAAGGAAATTAATTAAGCTGACAGAGTAATGCCTTTGCCTTACTGCTGTGCAAAAAAGTCACGGCAGAGGGTCACAAAACTACATGAACTGTATTTGTAGAAAAGATTATTGTTACACATCAGTCCACCATCCTTCCTGTTCTAATTTATAGCATCCATTAATGCTCACTCTTGGATGAAATCTGCCTTATCTAATCATATGTTTTTCTCCTGAATTGTCTGTTTGCAAGCTTAAGAGTTGCATTTTGATCTGCTTGGAGAAATGCTGTTATTTTGTATGCATTTATTTTTATCCTGTCTTACTTTATTACCTGCTGACCTGTTAATGGCTAAAACTCACCTCAGGGAATATCTCCAATTAGAGGCATGTGCTTTTTAGCATTGACAAGTTGTTTTGTTAATATACTAGGACAGACCTATTTAAGTAACTGGGCAAGGTTAAACTCTTTCTGCCTGCCCAGATGGTGAGCCTGTAGAATTTGAAATGAGGCTGGCATGTCTTGGCTAGGTTGAGTTTGATAATTCGTGACTATAAGAGCTATGCAATGGTCTGTCAAAATCATTTTGATAATAAGTTGCCTGTAGCATTTTCTGCCAATTTATTCAGTCTGCCAGTTCGGATTTCTTTCTTGTTTAATTTATTTTTATTGTTTGTGTATCTTTTATAACCACATTACAATCCCTTAGAATATGGCTCTGTAAAAGAGAGAGAGAGATGAAATAAAAATGCTGGGTGGGGAGGGGGGCTTAATGATATTCTTATTTACATGGCATGTAAGTGAAAGTTGTGAGATTTACATCTTAATTTTCCGAATGTATCTCATATATTTACAGCTTTGCACTCAACTTATAATCCATTCAAAACTACCTGCCATATTTTTGCATGCATAATCATGTCTACTTTGATTAATAACTTGAGATATTCTGTTTAATAACCATACTTCTGCTGTATTGTTTCAGCTGAGCCTTTCTTTTCATTTTGATTTTGTGTTTTATTATGCATCTTCTTTTTTCTTCGTCTTGTGTCACCAATGTTACCATCAAGTGAGTGAAATTTTTAGTTGTGCTGTAAAATGAAAAATGTTTACCAGTAGAAATATTTCAGGAGGAGAGTCACCTTGTTCTTAAAACTTTCCAAGTCTGGCAATGTAGTAGGTACATGGTGGTGGTGGTGGGAAACATATAAAATGCCACCTCTTGTCATTCTGTTCCCATATTGTTTGAGTATATGTGTTAGTGCTTTATGATTCCCAAGGTGGGTCAGAATTTAAAAGCTGAGAATATTCTTCTTTGCCTGAGATGAGGGCATTCTCTATGTCACTGTAGTGAAATATCGACAATTCATTTGTCTTCTTGACTGAATGGTTGCTTAGGGATGAAAGGAGCCTGATTCTGCAATTCTGTTACACAATACTTCATCTGGGTGCTGCCTCAAGCTTTCTTACATCCATCACCCTTGAACACATTCTAACACAGCAGCAAAACAGAGAATTTAGATATACATAAGGCTATAGAATACATAGATGAACAGTATAACATTCATTCCAATATAAAAACATTTTAAGATTCAAGGTTGATTATATAATCATTGCAAATCAAGCCATTGAATAAAGCCTACGTTTAAAGGAGAAATAAATAGCGAATCATTTTCTTTTAATGGAAACTGTCTTTCTCTGCACAGAAGTTTCTGCCATAGTAAGTGATGGGTTTCTGCTCTGTAGCCACTTTGCATGCCCTTAGCAGTTGTCAGCTTCCTGGGTTTATTACACAGACTGGCACACACTTGAGCCCTTAGCAGTTGTTAGTTTCCTGGGTTTACTCCACAAGACTGGCGCGCAGTTGACCCCTTAGCAGTTGTCAGCTTCCTGGGTTTATTACACAGACTGGCACATGCGTGACCCCTCAGCAGTTGTTAGTTTCCTGGGTTTACTCCACAAGACTGGTGCGCAGTTGACCCCTTAGCAGTTGTCAGCTTCCTGGGTTTATTACACAGACTGGCACACGCTTGACCCCTCAGCAGTTGTTAGTTTCCTGGGTTTACTCCACAAGACTGGCATGCACTTGCCTGAGCGGAGGCATATTGAGACCAAAAGTCTGAAAGGGAAAGCTCAGTAAGCTCTGTATCCCAAAAGAAACAGTATTTAGGGCAGAAAGATGATCCCGTCACAGGAGGCAAGCCCCATTGCACCTTTTGCATCCCTTCTGCCTCCTTATTCTCCCCCATGCAGTTGCACAGTCTTGAAGACTAGCACAGTACCTAGTAGTTTTAGGTAAACTGGGGTATTTCACTTACCTCTATGGTTCTGTAACCTTAGTGTGAGAACAAATAGGTAACAGGGTGTGAAGGAGTACAAAAGTCCCTTCCCCCTGCAAGTACACGGTGATACAGAATACATTCTTCAAAACTGTGTTTCAGTCTCTGTCATTGCTGTTTGAATATCTTGCTTTATGTGTTTTCACTTTTCATTCTCAGCATTTTCTAGTTCAGTTAAATCAGCTTTCTCAGAATACGTGAACATCATCACCATAGACTTGCCTTGGTGGGTCTTAGAGATAATCTCTGTAGAAAGAAGCAGTTGTATAGCACTTAAAAAAGCATACAGAAACTTAGTGTTTTCAAATCTTTCTTCATTTTTAAGATTTTCATCCATAACAGAAAATAGCTATACATGTGCATGTACGTATGCTATATACAGCTGTTACCTTTTCAGTAATTTTCCCTATCTCCTTTTTATAGGTTCATAGGTAGGTACTAGGCTATTGGCCCTAGGGCCTATACAAGCCTAGCCAAAAATGTACCCTGGCTTTCGCCACCCAAGAAAATTATTTTCCTGTGCCCCTGTGAAGCAGAACCACAGAAGTGATCCTCGGGGTGAATTTTCTATTACCCATCCAATCATCAAGATATTTCTTGAAGAGTGCTAATGAGGAGCTCTGTTCGACATAGATAGGTAGTCTGTTCCAGAGTATGGGAAGTCTCTGGGACAGGAATCTATCCCTCCAGCATGTTCTGTTTATTGTGGTGACAAGGTATAGGTCCCTAGAGCGTGTAGCTTGGAGGGATTGGGATTTCTTTAAGTGGAGCATGTCCAACAGCTCTGGGTTTGACATAGCTTTGTATGTTAGGCAGAGATCGCCTCTGAGTATGCGATATGCGACGGAATAAAGCTGGAGTTTTTTGAGACGGTCTGCGTAAGGCATCTGTTTGAGACCAGTAATCCTCTTTGTGAGGTATTTTTGCGGCCTTTCCAGTTATTGTAGATGTCTTGTGAGGTACATACCAAAAGGGGCGTTGTAGTCTATAATGGGTCTAATGACTGATGAGTAGAGGGGAACAATGACCTCTTTTTTTCTGGATGAGAAACCTTTTGTGATGAGGTGTGCCACGTAGAATGATTTCCTGACCACTTTGGCGATGTGATTATCAAAGGAGAGACTACTTTCCACCTGTGTCCCAAGGTCTCTTATCACTCTTTCGGTGTTAAGTAGACTACCACCTATGTGGTAGTTCATGGGTACAGAATTTTTACCAAAGGGGATGACAATGCACTTTTTGGCATTGAGCTTGAGACCATGTCTTTGACACCAGACATCTGTCTCAGTGAGGCCCTTTTGTAGGATGTCCACATCGTTAGGAGTTGCAATTATGGCTCTTAGTTTGCATTCATCTGCAAATTTAGTTAGCCAAAGACCTTCTGTGTTAGCCTGTACTTTGGAGAAGTAGATACCAAACAGGAGAGGACCCAGGACTGAACCCTGTGGTACTCCACTTGTCACTGGTCTGAAGTCTGATTTGGAGTCTGCTACTTTCACAGTGTGGGTCCTTTCAGTAAGCCAGTTGGCAACCCATCTTGTGACATAGGGATTTATACCTAGTTTAGTGAGTTTATCTATAATTCCAGAGTGGGGGGATGGTGTCAAACGCCTTGGCGAGATCTAGATAGGCTGTGTGAACCACCTTACCCTCATCCATGGCCTTGGTGACTACTTCAAAGAAGTCTATCAGGTTTAGGAGACATGATCTGCCTTTTACAAACCCAAACTGTGTGGGGTCCAGGGTTTGGAGATCTCCAATGTCTTTGTTTATGAGTTCCATGATGATACGTTCCATGGCCTTGCAGATGAGGCTCATCAGGCTAATGGGGTGGTAGTTCCTGGGGTCTGTTGTTGCCCCCCCTTTGTGGAGTGGGATAACTGTCACGGTGCGCCATTCAATGGGCACAAAACCTGAGGTTAGGCTATGATTGAACATGGTACTTAGGTGGGGTGCCAGTTCATTCTGTAGTTCATGTAGAAGGCAGCCTGGGATGTTGTCAGGTCCCATTGATGCTGTGTTCTTAACTTTGGAGAGTGAAGTTTTTACCTGTGCAGCCATGATTACAGGAACTTTGCATTCTTCCGGTATAAAGATGGGTACTTTAGGGGGTGAGAGGGGGGTAAAGTTAGCACTGAACTTATCTGCCAGGATGTTGGCAATATTAGTAGGTTCTGTATATTTAGTGTCATTGTGCTGTAACTCAGAGCAGATCTGAGTGTTGCCATTGAGATTTTTAACATACCTATAGAATGCTTTGTGGTTGTCTTTAGAATCAGTGTCAATTTTGTTTTCATAACTAGCTTTGGAGGATTTTATGAGGGATCTCAGCTTCTTACTGAGGCTGACCAGGGAGTTCCTCCAATCATGGGATTTTACTCTTTTTTTTGCAACAGTTTCTTTCTTCTGTTGTAGAGTTTGTTTATGGCAGAAGACCACCAGATTGGCTTACTTTTTTGGAGGATAGCATCTTGGTTCTGTTAGGGATAGCACGATCCATGCACTTGTGTAAGTGCTTATAAAGTGCATTTGTGTAGGATTCAGCAGTCGTACCTCTATTGTCCATCTGCATGGGTGTCAAGAAGTTTGCCACTTATGTCTTAAGAAGAGTGAAGTTGGCTTTGGAGAAATTTTTTACGGTTGTTTTCCTAATGGGGGGTGGGAGCAGGATGTGGATGTCTAGGGTGATTAGCTTGTGGTTGGATCTGACCAATGAGGAGCTGACCTCTGGTGTGGAACACCGGTCACCCATGTTGGTGATGTCCAGGTCTAGGATATTGCTGCCTCTGGTGGGGGTGTGGATAAGTTGATCCAAAGCATTGGAATTGATGATTTCCAGAAAACGTTGAGCAAAAGAGTTGGTACATGAGTAGTTTTCCCAGTTAATGGTAGGGTAGTTGAAATCACCCATTATTAGAGTGTTGGGTTGTACCTTAATATTTTCCAGTGTATCAAGAAAAGAGGAGTGGGAATCCTGGGGCATGGTGGGGGGTCTGTAGCAAGCTACAATCTGGATTGCGGTTTTGCCCAGAGTTTGTTGAACTTGGATAATCTCAGATGCATTATGTTGAGCAACTAGCTTGGAGGTGTGGATATCCTTAATGAATATGGACATGCCTCCACCTTTAGTGTTTCGGTCTGGGTTTGGTGGCCGAAAGGTGTGTTATGAATTATAGCCTGGTAATGCAGGGGTGCCCTCTGGAGCTTTGAACCAGGTCTCTGTCACTGCACAGATGTCAATGTTCTCCATTTTAAGGAGTGCCTCGAGTGAGTGCATTTTGAGGTTTAGACTTCTAGCATTGAGTAGCATTACCCTCAGATTTTGCTTGCTTGTACCTGTTACGGTGGTGAATTTGTCATTTGAACCTTGCCTAAAAAAGGCACTATAGGGGTGGAAAGAGCCTTTGCCAATATCCGGAATCCCAAGGGTGACAGGTGCAGGCCATCTCTGGCAAAGCAGCGTGGTCTGTCGATCATGTCATCCCAGGCAGACAGATACTGGATTCCCTTAGAATGACACCAGAAGCTTAACCAATTGTTAAAGTCAATCATTTTGTCCTTGTACTGTGGTATCATTCTGGGTGATGGCAGGATGCTACTCAGGGCTAGGGTCATACCGGTCTGGGCTACAAGATCAGAGAGCTCCTCCATGTCTCTTTTCATGTAGTCCAGGGAGGTACGTCTCAGGTCATTCACACCAACATGGACAATGACAGAGTCATATTTGTACTTGTTGTGGAGTGACCTGAGTGCATGCGTTATGTGGCGGATCCTGGCACCTGACAGGCAGCTGACAGTAACTTTTTCCTTGTTTAGCCTGGTGAGTGGAACATCAGTGTGCCTGACTATAGAGTCACCTATGACTAGAGTGTTGGGTACGTTATGCCTTATGGGCTGTAGTTGAGTGGCACACTGAGTATGTGGACTATGTGTCATTTGGGTTGTGTTGGGGGGTGGAGGTTGCTTGTATTTCTACTTTGGAGGTCTCTGTTGTTTGGGCAGATTAGTACAGAGAGCCTCCGCGAATGTGGGTGTGTGTTTTGTGGTTCTGTGTGTGTGTTTTGGTGGTGTAGGTTTTGAGGGTCTATGTGATGAGTGTGGTGTGGTGCAAGTGTTTTCCTTCTCCTCTTGACTGTCTAGGCCTGTCTTTGGTTAAGAGAGCTTTGCTTCCAGTTTGGCTATATAAGTGCATCTCTCACAGGTTGCAGTGTTGGGTGGTTGGAGGAGAGGGTTGTCTGTGTATATGAGGCAATTGCTGCATTGTCTCAAGATGCCCAGATTCATCAGGTAGACAGGAGAAAACACCCGGAGCTGACCTTTAGACATGCCTGAATAGGTGCTTATTTATTAAGTACTAAAAACTGTTTTCCTCTAGACAAGTGAGGAAAGTTGAGTGCTGTAGTAATTTGTAACTTATTTAGTGCTTACAATGAGTTCTGAACAAGTGCTGAGATTAAAGAAACAGATGAGTGCTAAAACTAAAAAGCTGGCTAGTTGCAAGGGAAATTTTGAAAAACAGACTTTATGGCGCCAGGAATAGTTTAACCCCAGTTAAGTGGGGGGGGGGCTTAGGAGCTCACAAAAAGTCCTGGACACAACAAATCCGTATCTGACCTGCCACAGGAAAGGGGGGAAGCAAGCTTAGAATTTTTTTTTTCCAGTAAAGTGGAAATGGAGAAAACTGGAACAGTAGTTAATTCAACGTTAAGAATCTGAGTGGGTTGGCCTTCACAAATGTTCTCTATTAGATTGAGTGAACTAATGACACTAGACAGACTGGGAGGAGTGTCACAGATCAGATATACAGTATGGGCTGGCAACTGCAAAGCCGCCAAGTATAAAAACAGACAACACTAGGGAGGGTGGCTGGGGAAAAAGTACAGTTCCTAGCTGTAGTCACTAAATGAAAGTTTTAAACAGATCAAGGAGCAGACTAGAGAATGCTTTTAACAGACAAAAATGCACATAAAGGTTTGCAAAGAGCAATCACAAATAGAAAATACAAGTCTCAGTATGAAAAAGCAGTTTACAGTTAAGTAATGTTAAAACAGTTTAAAACAGTACATAAATGCAGTGAAACAATAAAAAAAGCTTTATAACAGTGCAAAAATATAGTAGATCAACTGTATAGCACAATTATAAGTGTTTCAGAAGTGCAAGTACTAGTTAACATGTATATTTCACTAGGTAAGAAATACCTTCGACTTTAGAGTAAAGGATTTCTATCAGGTATGTCCATAATCTTTTCTCTGTTTCCCTCCCCCAACCCCAAGCCAATCACAGAAAGCTAGGGCAACTCCCTGGGCAGCTTTGCTTGTTTGCTGACATATAAAGAAAATGATATGGTATGCTGCATGTGATTACTGCTACTGTGTAACTGAGTTTTCAGAACCAGTTAAACTACTTGTTAACAAAGAATGCCCCTTGTACATATTTGTAAAATCAACTGCGTCCGTTCAGGCTAAGGAAACAGCTGGGTTGCCCCCCCCCCCCCGCAACTAACTCTATCGTTTGAATTTCTGTCATAGTGACATCAGTAAGCCAACTTACTTTTGGGGTAGGAATGAGACTGTATATCCCAGCTAATTAATAAACATTTTTTAGAGCATGCATTTCACTTTACATGATTTAAAATGTTTCTTTTACCTTTGCTTGTATTAAAGTTGGTCTGGTTAGGGACATACTCTCTGTCCAGAAAATATGGTCTCAGGACCAATGGCATCACGATAAAATCAGTTATCACCCTTTGGCCCAATTGCAGTAATGATTTTCCTTATGTATGAACATGGTGTTTGTGATGGACAAATCATGACTTGGATAGAAGTCCAGAAATAGCTCACCACTTGATTCAGATCAAGCATGCTGTTTCTTCCTAGATAACTTCATTTTCCACATGACTATCGACATTTCCCAGGTAGAACTACTGAATTATTTGAGCGTACCCTATTGACCTCTGCACCCATTGTCTTTATGAAACAAAATAGCAAAGATAATAAATGCAGATTCGTAGACAGTACAGATTTCTTTTCTGCACCTGCCTTATTTACTTGCCCAAAGTCCAGCTACATGGCATACATCTGGGTGCTAGTGGATATCCCTGCACTTGCACTAGGGATCTCCCAAGGGCCACCTTCATAGCTGGACAAAGACCACTTCAGGAAGTCTGGTTCTTGATCCAATGCTGCTTGTAGAGGCAGAGTCAAGTAAACCTAGATTGTCCTTCCTCAGCTAGCAGCCAGCAAATGAATCCAAAACAAAAGTAAAATGCTGTGTCCGTATGAAGATAAAAAACAAGTTTATTCCAAAGCCAATAGTGAGCACTTTCATCTCCTCAATCGGAGACTTCTTCAGACTAAGGCTTCACACTAAAAAAAAAAAACATTTATATGCTTAATAGCTCATTACATAATTATAATTTAAACATACAGTCCTCCGAAAATTCATATACTATAAAACAACTTACAAAATACATACTAATATAAATATCAACATATTATTAACCTAATGTTTTAGCCCCTTCCCTTTTAAATATATTATAAACTCTATGTTGTTATTTAATCCTGGAGGGAAGCATGCATTAAGCCTCACTTGCCAAGAATATTCCAACCAAATAAAATCTTTATCACTGTACTCCATATCGTATAGACTTCTTAGGGGAGACTTATGCCTGGCCTACAGAGCAATCCAAGACCCAAACCTAATGAACTTACTGCATATCTGTAAATCAAATGAGTTTAGGGCTACCCACACCAGGTACTTAAATAAGGCCACAACTTAAGTAGGACATGCTGGAGGGACAGATTTATCTCCCAGTGAGTGCCACATCTTTGGAACAGGCTACCAATTCATGTGAAACAAACCACCTCTATGACACTGTTCAAGAGGAATCTGGACAAGTGGATGGGCCACTATTCATTCTAACTGGGAATAGCACCCATAACCCTTCTGGACATGGGCAGTCATCACTAAATGCAGTATTGGGTATTGAGTAGCACTTCTATGGTATTACATTGGGTTGAAACGGCTAGGCTTAAAATGACCTCTAAGTCGACAGCCTAGTAGTCTCCTATGATCCTAAGAGCCTGTGACGCTTGTCAGATATAGAACCATTTTAAACTGTTACACTCCTTACAGATACTTAACTTCCACTTTACTGAGCCCCCAGTTTTGTCTTATTGAAGATGAACTCTCACAGCTGCCCCAAGTAACTTTTTATGGGGCTGAGCCTGGCTGGACCTATTGAAGTATTGTGGTAAGGGAAATATATATACAAAGCCTGGCTATGTTTTTTTTTTATGATTATTATTATGTTTGGTGAGAATCACCATCAAAAGTAGGAATCTTACTGAGATATTAGGTGTAAAAAACACGAACAGTAAAGTTCTCTGATTTCAGCCCTAAGGTTAGCTGTCACAAAATTATTTATAATTAAGCTCTGTCCTTAAAATGTCCATCTACAGCCCCATACATTGCTGCTGATTTTGCTTTATGTTGGTACCTTGTTATTCATTAGTGTTATGTCACCACTCACTGTTCAGTGTACTGCACAGTACAGCATGTGAGGAAATCATGTATTTTAATTTACAGCAATAACAAGCCATCACTGCACAGGTATCTCTACCTACTGCCTCTCCTTGCTCCTTTCACTCCACTCTCCAAAGCTGTAGCTCTTATACCTCTTTGGATTTGGTTAGAAGTGTTCAAAACTCATCATCATCATCAACCCCATTTTCCCCATTTTCTACATGGGGTCAAGGTGTCATGTTAACTATTGCCATCTCTCTCAGTGCCACAGCCCTGCCCTCTTCACTTATGCCTGACTGTTGCAGATCTCTTACACCATCCACCTCTTTGTGGGATGCCCTCATTTCTTCCTAACCTTTTCCTGTCTGTCCCAAATCATATTCACCAGATTGTCTTCTGCTTTTCTGCACATGTACACAAACCACCATAATCTGTTCTCTTTGATCTTTTCTACAATTGGAGCTACTTTGGCTTCTGCTCTTATGTCCTCATTTTTTTCATCTGTCCAACAGTGTGTAGCCTACCACCCATCTCAGGCTCTTCAGTTCCATCACTTTTAGCGTTCTTGTCTGCTCTACCTTTACTGCCCAGGTTTCTGTACCATAAAGTAGTAGACTCACCCCTCTATTGTACACCTTACTTTGCCGCTTTTTTAGTATTCTTCTGACATGTACTACACCTGACACTATGTGCCATTTATCTGCAGCCCCTCTGATTCTAACTCTGCCCTCCTCATTCAGACTTTCCTTCTCCTCAACCACGCCTCCCAGATACTTGAAACTATTAACCTGTTCCACTGTCTTCCCTTCTATCTCAATTCTCAGCTTCTAGTGATTTCCCCAATTTGCTGCCATTACTGCTCTCTTATATGTACTTAGTGTCATCCTATGGGCCTTCAGTTTTGCATTTCATTCCCCTATCCTTTGCTGAAGTTCTAGCTCAGAGTCTGCCTATAATGCCACATCATCTGCATATAGCAACTTTGTTGATCTGTCCTCTCCGACCTGTTTGCTAATGTAGTCTATCACTAGTATGAATGACAGTGGGCTCAGAGCAGAACCCTGATATGCACCCACTCCCACTGGGAACCCCTCTGTGAGACTGCACACTGTTCGTACTTGAGTCATTGGGTCCTTGTACATCAGTTGCACTAATTCTATCAGTGGTTCTGGAACTTTGAACCACTGCAGTACTTTCCAGTTAAGCTTTTTTGGGACCTTGTCATATGCTTACTCCAAGTCTAGGAATGCCCAGTTGGACTCTTTCTTCATCTCTAACTTCTTCTCAACTATTTGTCTCACTGCAAACATCAGGCCAGTTGCTCTGCATCCTGATCTGAATCCGAGCTGCTCCTCTCTCATCGTACTTTCTACTACTCTGCATATCCACTTATCAAGCACCCTGTCCAGGACTTTCATGCAATGTGACAGGAGTTTTATACCAATTGTGGATGTCCCCTTTGTTCTTGTATATGGCATGAGTTTGCTTGTTCTTCAGTCCTCTGGGATACACCTTTCTCTCCACACTGCTATGAGCATCCTCAGGAGCCATTTCTCTCCTATTTCACCCAACATCTTTATCATATCTGCTGCTTTCCATGACTTCATTTTCTATAGTGCTATTCTTACTACTTCTAGGGTGAACTCCTCTTCTTCTAGTTTATTTGTGCTGTCTACTGAGTCACTTTGCAGAAGCTGGTAGAGTGCCTCCAATGCCCTATCCTTTGCTATTGCAACTCCTTTCTTAGCTTCTTTGTTAGCCAATCAGTATTTCTTTCTAGCTTGGTCCATCTTTTCTGTCTCCTAGTTTTTCCTACACTCTGTTCTTTAGAAGACTTCCTGGACTTCTGCACCACCAGCTTTCTTTATGTTCCTTATTTCCGTACCTGGCCCAACCACATACTTGTTCTGTAGTCCTCACACATGCTGTTTTGAGGTTCTGACATTCTTCTTCACCTTCTTCTATTTCCTCCTCTTGTTGGGGTGCTAGAGCCTTGAGTAATTCCTTGAACTGTTGTACTTTCATTCCAGTCATCTTTTAGTTCTTCAGTCTGGTGTCTTAGAGCCTTCTCTGAACACTGCTTGCAGCTGATTGTGGCAACTACTGGTTTATGCTGTGGGCTGACTGTTTCACTGGGATGACTTTGCAATCACTGATTATTTCCCCAGTGCCCTTTTCTTAGTAGGAGAAAGTCTACCTTTGTTGTAAGCTGATCACTTTTGTATGTGACCTCTTGACTGTCACTCTTCTGAGCCATGTATTGGCTACTATCTAGGCATTTGACAGACAAAAGTCTAGAATGGCCTCTCCTTTATTCCTGTTGCCCTACCCATGTAGACCCAGGCAGTCCTCATATACTGTTCTGTCTCTCCTGATATATGCATTCAAGTTACCCATCATTAACCCATTATAAAGAATCCTGTTGTCCTGCTTGATTTAGTATGTCCTGCAACTGCTGTATGGATGCACTGTTCTCCTCACTATCACAGCCCTGCTATAGCGCATAGGCTGAGATTATGAATACTGCCCTATCATTGCACTGGAGTCTGATTTCCATGAGTCTGTCACTAATTCTGATGACATCCCTCACTGCCGTATGAAACCTTTCTCTCGCCACAATTCTGAAACTGTTTCTAGTCTGTCTTCTGAGTAGTAGACTCTGGATCTCAAGCCAAGTGGATTTGCTGCACTGCCCTTCCATCTTGTCTCTTGGATATATAGGATGTCCAGCCTCCTCCATATCATCATGTACGTCAAAGCAGCATGTGGGAGGACCACAGACCACTGCATCATCTGGGATAAGGCTGTTGATCACCGAAGAGCCTGTGGCCTGCTTCTCATCTTGAGATTGGTGCTACCGCTTTGTTTTTGGTGAGAGAAGAACCAAAGTGGCATTGTACCCCAGCAGCAGCATGAAGCTGTAGTGAGACCCTCACTAGTATTAACTAGGTGGTACCCAGTTAGGTGAATCCCCACTATTCATAATTCTTAACAAAGATAATTCTTTTTTTTCTTTAAGGAAGTACTGCTTGATTAGCTGCTGTCTAACCTAACTTCAGAATATCTCCCTAAATACTGTATCTATAAATCAACAGGTCTGCTTTACTAGTTTCCTCTCAAGTGTTTGGCAGGGTCCTCTATAAATGCAGTCACCTTAAGCTGACATTTTTCCTGTAAAGCACCCTTGAAATTTCACCAGTACCTAGCTGCACACAGGGCAACTAGTTTGCTCAGTGACCAGCACTGCCCACAGAGTTGTAAACCAGATACTCCTGACTTTATTTTATATTCTCACTGCAACCTTCTAATTAATAAAAAGAACCAGTTGCCATGTATATGAACTTTTCCACTACCTCTTTTTACCACCTTGGTGGATATGGGCATCCTGAAGCAATATAGTAATTGCCTCATGTTCACTGACAACCAGCTAATTCTCAACCAGACTGATAAGGTATGTGAGAGATGTATTTACACAATGTCACTGGAGGCAAAGCTCTCACATAAAAGCACTCCCAATGATATTCTGGTTGCCTGAATCACACGCACTGCACCCATCACACACAGCAGACACATAGAGCTACATATGTTGAGGCACTTAAATGTAATCTTCCTAAACCCCAAAGACTTCCTAGATGAAGTATACATAATAAATGCCCTCAGCAGTTCCAAATGCACTGTTCAAAAATGACACCCACATCAGCACATACAGCCACATCCCATGGAGCCTCTTCTCTTAAGCCAATAAGGCAGGCCACCACACAATCCAAAATTCTGCTCATTGAAGACTGTTGTAAAACAAACACATTGATGTCCCTCTCGCCAGGCTGAGTAAGGAGAAAGTCACGGTCACTTGCCTGTCAGGGGCCAGGATCTGCCACATTATGCATGCATGTGCTCACACATGCCACTGGACCACAAGTACAGGCATGACTCAGTCATAGTCCATATGGATGTAAATGACCTGAGACATACCTCCCTAGACTATATGAAGAGAAATCATGAAGCTCTGGAATATGTGTCTCAGGCTGGTATGAGCCTAGTATTGAGTAGCATTCTATCTTTTCCAAGGATGATGCCATAATATAAACACAAGATGATTGACCTTAATAATTCACTTAGTTTCTGATGCCCTTCTAAGGGGGTGCAATATTTGTCAGTAAGAAAGGCGATGGTTGACAGTCCGTGCTGCTTTGCCAGGAGTGGTCTGCACCTCTGTTCCCTAGGCTTTCAAATATTAGCTAAAACATTGTCCTCCCACATTGTGCCTTTTTTAGGAAATTCCAACTGAAAATATATCCAACAAGAGTAAATCAAAAGCAAGAATATCTAAAGGTGTTACTGCTTAATGTTAAAAATCTAAACAAGAAACCACTCCCTGCAAGCTCTCCTCACCCTAGAGAATGCTGACGTCTATGAAGTGAGGCATGGTTTAAAGCTTTGGAGAGCACCCAGGCAGTGCAAGGCTATAATGCTTCCACACATTTAGACCAGCTATTACACAGACAAGGACAAAAGGTGGATGTGCCATGATTTACATCAAAAATAAATATACCTCAAGGCTGGTCAAACAGAATGATGCACTTGAGTGTCTCCATGTTTAAATCACCAAAGGCAAAATCCTATACCACTTCCTTGCAAGCTATCAGTCCCTCTCTATGACCCAGGAGACTCATAACATGTATTTAAGTTTACTGGAAATAGTCACCATCCATACCAATACCATATTTGTGGGTGACTTTAATTACCCCACTATTAACTCAGAATCATATACAACACCAAATGTGCAGGCCCAGGGATTCCTGGATTTTGTGAACACAAACTGTCTGGACCAGATTGTCAATATGCCAACCAGGGGCACAAACGTACTGAAATTTGTCATCACTAACATGGGAGAGCACTGCCCATCTCTTAGTCCAATGTCCTATGTGGTAAGGTCAAACCACAAATCAGTCTCCTATGAATTAAAAATAAAACCCAGAACCCCAGCTAACCCTGGAATATTCAGGAACTGCTCTAATGCTAACTTCCTATTATTAAGTGATAACATGGCAAAATTTCAAGATGCCCTAAACCTGGAGAACACTGTAGGATAAAAACACTCTCATCAAACTAAACAAACAACCCAGGAGACAGTCTACCAAACCAAAATTCAATGTATATTTGGCCTCCCTGGCTAAGGACAACCACAAGGCACTCTTTAGCAATGTTTGCAGTCTCAAAGGAAATACACAATTGTGTGTGGAGCTCATTGTTAATGCAGCCACCTGTACAGAGCCAGAAGGTATAGCAAACATATTGGCAGACAAATTCAGCTCTAACGTTACCCATCCCTCCCCCTTACCCTCTCCTCTCCTCAGGAAATACTATCAAGTATTACTCCCCTACTATCACTAAGAAACAGGTCCTCAATGCTCCCTTTAAGGGCAAGAATACTGCATCGATGGGGCCATACAATGTCACAGGTTGCCTTCTAAATAGCATGAAACATGATGTTTCAGGAACTCTGTAATCCCTATTTAACCATATCCTCCAAACAGGCTTCATGCCATGGACTAAAACTAAATGCCAAGAAATTAATAATAGTATCCTTTAGAAAGATCCATGCTTGCTAATTGTCATATTGATAACACTCTCCTATGAGTCAACCCAGTAGTCAGGCACTTGGGAACACACACAGACAGTAATCTAGTCATTGACCATCATGTGCAAAGAGTAATGAGGAAATCATTTTATGTTGTGCAACTTATAAAGATATGGCATCTATGTCCAAGGAGGTCTTTATTCCACTGCATTTGGCATTCATCAAACATAATTGAGTACAGTACCCCCTTCGGTATGTACCTAACTAGGCACACCCAACAATTATTCACTATAAGAATACAGGGCATAAGCAATATGTCCTATACAGACCCCCCCACAAAGCCCCATCTCTGTATTCTGTCTCCTACAGTCTGTTGAGGGAGATCTATGCCTGGCATACAAGGCATTGTCAGACCCCAACCTGATGGACCTCCTGCATATTCACAAAATAAATAGCATCAGTGTTACCTATTTTAAACACTTAAACCTTGCCTGTGATATAAATAGGACCTGCTGGAGAGAGAGAGAGAGATATGTATCCCAGTGACCATCCCTTCTCTGGAACTGGCTCCCCATCCATGTGAAGCAGCGATTCTCCCTAGCCTAATTCAGGTGTATGTTGGACAATTGGATGAGGAGCAAGAAATTCTTCCTTGGTTTGGCACCTATGTCTGTTATGGACACAGGCAGCTTGTAAATATTTCATCTCCCAAGCCCCTGCTTGCACTTATCAAGGGTATCAGAACTTGTCATATATTTGGGATGCATGGTTAGACTTAAAAAGGCCTTGGTGGTCATTAGCCTAGTTTATACCTATGAATCTATGAACCTATAAAAGGAAAATCCTTTTGTTATTCCTAACTTTAGTGTTAGTGGTATGGTATTTTCTGTAACCAAATACATTCACTGGTGAGATTTTACTATAAATATTTGACTCGTGGACTAGAATCAGGCAGAAAACATCTCAAGTATATCTTCATTTAAATTGTAGAATCCATTATGGAGCAAATATGGCTTACAGACAAGACACTAACTTAAATATATGCTAATCACAATTAACTAGCAAAAACCACAGAAAATGATACTGCACAAAAAATTCTGAGCATATCTCGTACAGATGAGGATGATGCAGAATTTACCTCTAGCTGGTATGGTTTGGTCACAGTGGTGAACAATGCCAGCCTTTGGTAAACCTGCATGTTCTGCCAGTTGTAATATATTACTATCATACAATGGAATTATTAAAAAAAAGAAATGGCTTCACTTTTTAAAGACTGCCATTGTACTATGAGAATCAATTTAACTTTCTTTCTCTTCTCTGACTACAGTGTTCAGGAAATGTTTGACATGTATGTACATTTGCTTGGTCATCGATTTGAGGCAGCTTGCACAATACATATATTTAATGCAGTTGGTGAGATTGTTTTATTTTAAAACCTTTTTAATTAAATAACACCACCAAATTGCATCTTATTACATACAACAATTAAAACCTTCATTCAGTAATTATGGTGGTAATTTTAAAACCTTGATTCAGTTGTCCACAATAAAGACTTCTTACAATCCTGAAAGCAAAGCTACATAGGAAATTTTTCATAGAAAAAGTTCAGCGCATTATTACATGTTTATTTAACAAAGTGTGCTGAATTTTTTTTCAGTAAAATACTTCCCAAGTAGCTTAGCTTTCAGGATTATAAAAGGCCTTTATTACTATCACAATTAATATAGCAAGGTTAAAATTACTGTAGATAATAAGGTATAATTTGATATCATTATTTAATAACTTTTTAAAATAATATTGCTTTGTTATGGAGCATCCGGTGTTGTCTATCTGTTGCCTTATATGAGTGTCAAAACTTGGAAGAGGAGAACACAATCATCCATCCATGCACATGAGGACTCATTAGATAATAAAAATTGATATTATATATATATCACATCTGTTGTAACCATAAGGCCATAATTTTATATTAAAATAGCGCACACAATAAATAAATAGCACACACAATAAATAATTATTTTAATGGATTGTTGTGCTTTGGTTTATCAACAACCTCCGTGTTGTCTGCAGCTCGCCTTTCAACCACCTTTTTTCTGGTTATCCATACAAATCCTCTGATGTCCTTACATTCACTGCTACAGTAACAGATAGGATTCCCTGCGGTGGAAGCCTGAATGTCCAGCCCAGTCTACTGATGGACTTTAAGTGTGATTGTGCTCATGTCTCTGATATCCATAAAAGGTACTATGAGTTGCTTCAGTTGGAATCCACTAAACCTGTGGCTATTCCTCCTGTTTTGGCTTCTTTGTTGGATGCTTTTTCCGATGCTTCTGATGCATCTGATTGTTTGTCACCTGCTCCCAAGAAGCCTGACAGGTTTTATTTAGTGCCTGAGGATTTTTCTTTCTTATACAAATATCCTGCTGCTGACTCATCTGTCATGTCTGTAGCCTCTGATAAGCCATCTCAGTTTCTTCCTTCACCAAAGTTATTGCCTTCTGACAAGGATAGCAGAACTATGGAAAGGTTGGCTAAGAATGTTTACACTTCTGCTACCCTAGGCCTTAGGGCTATTAATTATCAGACCCATATGTCTAGGTATGTGTTAACTCTTCTTTCTCTGGCCTGTCAACTTATTTCTGATTTTCCAGACTCTGAGGGTAAAACCTCTGTTTTTTCCTTACTTGTACTTACTCTCAAGTCATTCATCTTTCAATTTAATGTAGTTATGATGCAGCAGGTGTGTTTTCTAGGGTTGCTGTTTTTGATTCATTAAGGAGGAGATATTCCTGACTTAGGCTTCAATCTCTACTTGATGATATTAAAGCTAAGTTGATGGATGCTCCCCTTGATTCTAAACGTTTGTTTGGGGAAGCTGCTGCTAGTTTGTCTCTTCACCATAAGTGTAAGGCCTTATAGAAACTTAAACATATGTTTCTTCTGTGCCTACATTTCAGGGAAACTACCCCACTAAGCCTGCCTTTGTTCACAGGCAATCCTGCCCTTCTACTAAAGGTAGGAAGAGTGGCAAATGGGCTCCTCCTGCTAAGGCTACTCAGTTTTCAGGGAGTCCAAAGCTTTCTTTTCCAGACAAAGCAGGTGCTGTATGACTTATCTGTTTCTTCCTAGCTACATTCCTCTTTCCCTTTGCCTTTCTGTTTCTCTTCCTATTTGGCTTCAGATCACGCAGGATTCATAGGTTCTGTCGATTATTCATCAGAGCACTTCATGGTGTGGAAATCACATCCTACTTTTATGGGCTTTCCTCAGCCTCCTCTGGAACAATTTCCCTTTTTCCCAGAGGTTCTTCAAAATCTCTTGACTCAAAGTACTATTCAACAGGTGCCTATGTCCCAAAGGGGAAAGGGTTCTACTCTAGACTGTAGTGCCCAGAAGAGATGGCACTTGGGAGATGTAGTCTGGACCTCTCATCTAAACACTTTTCTAAAGGTACCTTCCTTTCGGATATTGGCCCTTCAGATTCTGTTTCCTCTCTTGCTCCTTCAGACCTGTATGGTGTCTCTTGATCTCAAGGATGCTTACCTCCATATGCCAATGCACCCTCTTTTCAGAAAGTTTTTGCATTTCTCTGTTTCTTCCTGGAATTTTCAGTTCTCTGCTTTGACCTTTTGCCTTTCTACTGCCCCACAGGTGTTCACCAAATGCATTTTTCCTGTGGCTTTGAGGGATTCAAATATTTAATTATTTAGATGACCTGTTGATTCAGGGTCTCCATTGACCCTTTTGCAAAATCTTTATTTTGTCCTTTCCCTTCTTAAGAGCCTGGGGTTCACTATAAATTTTAAAACGTCTTTCTTCTTCTCAGGATCATGGTTTTCTGGGTTTCAGGATTCGGACAGTGCCAGTGCTTGCATCCCTGCCCCCTCCAAAGGTCTTGGCTCTCATTTTTGTCTTTCAAACTCTTCTTCTTCTGGCTTACATTTCTGCCTGGGAGTTCCTGAAAGATCTGGGTTTCATGGCATCCACCATTCTGATGCTCCATCTGGCCAAACTTCATATGAGAACATTTCAGTGGTTTCTTAAGTCAGTGGGGCTCCAACATAGACATCCTCTAGACTTTGTAGTTCCTCTTTTTCCTTGTCTGAGACTGGAACTTCACTTGGTGATTCAGTAGTTGACTCTTGTCTCTAAATCCAGGGATCCCTTTTCTCCCCCCTCTTCCCTCTCAGGAATTGTTCACAGACACTTCAGACATGGCTGGGTGTCAGCATTTGACTCCCTAAAAGTACAGGGGGTGTGGTTGACTCATCAGCAGAAGGAGCACATCAATATTAAAGAGATGAGAGCTCCTCTGCTGGCTCTTCAGGCCTTTCATCCTCTTTTCTCTCAAAGGGCCTGTCAAGGTGTTCACAGACAATACCACAGTGATGTGGTATATCAACAAACAGGGAGGAACGAGATCTTAACTTCTTTGCTGCTTGGCACTTCTGGTATGGGATCTTGCTGTCAAGTATCTAGTGACTCTTCAGGCAGTTTATATTCCTTCAAGTCAGAATATTGTGGCAGACACTCTGAGCAGGTTCTTATCTTAATCCCATCTTAATCCCATGAATGGATGCTTCCCTGGGATGTGTTTCTGGGCATTATCCACCAGTAGGGTACTCCTCAAGTGGATTTTTTTGCCTCATGTCTGAACAGACAACCTCCTCTGTTTTGTGCCAGAGTCCCAGGTCCTCTGGTGTGGAAGGTAGAGACCATCTCTGCATCTAGCCAGGGGCAATCACCACAAGTTACCTCGCAGGGTGGATCTAATCACACAAGACAAGGGATCTCTCATCCATCCTCACCTGTCCACGCTTCAAGTGACACAGTGGGCAATATGATTTTGAATCCTCAGACACTTTTTTTTTTCCTGAGGATGTGCTACAAGTACTGCAGGAGGCCAGGAAACCTACTACAAGGAAATTCTACTTATCGAAATGGAAGAGGTTTTCTATTTGGTGTTTCCCTTGGAACCTGGACCCACTTGCTGTGGATGTTCCTTTGGTTCTCTATTTGTGTGAGTTGCTCACTGTTGGTTTGGCCTATAGGTTTATAGGTTGGTACTAGGCTACCGGCCCTAGGGCCTATACAAGCCTAGCCATAACAATTCCCTGGCTATTTCTTCACACAATATTTACTTCCCTGAACCCCTGTCTAGCAGGGTATTCTTCTATTAAGGCCCTCTTATCAGCTATCTCTGCTTGTCTGCTTTTTTTCACCTCCTTTAGCTTCTAGATTTCAGGTTAAACAATTTGTTAAAGATGTGCTTCAGTTTCCTTGCTACACTGTTCCTGGAAGACTGTTCTTTTTCTAGCCTTTACTTCTGCCAGGCTGGTGTCTGAGTTGCAGGCCCTTATGACTTGTCATTCTTTTTTGGTCTTTCCTGAGGACAGGGTGTCCTTGCACACTAACCATTCTGTATGTCTAAGGTGGTTAATGAGCTATCACTGAATCAGTCTGTGACACCCCTCCACTGGCCCAGTAATAAAGGAGCCTCAATCATCACCACTGGCAACAGTGAGGGACATAAACAATGGGAGGATGACAAGCACACACACAGTAAAGTGCAATTTCCCTTAAGAGCACACAGAGATTACAGTCAGTCTGTGGCTGGTTTTCTCCCACTTTCTCCAGATCCCCAGTAAGACTCCCCACTGGCACAGCTGTAGGGTTGAGATCTCAGCTGAGTGGCCAAACCAAAATCTCCAGTACCCTCTCTGTCCAACCAGTGCTTCTTGTCCCTGACAAAGCAGCTGACACACACACTTCTTGAGAATTGAGATATATACAAACACACACACACACACACACACACACACACACACACACACACACACACACACACACACACACACACACACACACACACACACACACACACACACACACACACACACACACACACACACACACACACACACACACACACACACACACACCTGGGAAAGGGTGGCACAGGTTTTGTAGCTATGCTCCTCCTACCTAGATTATAAGGTAGTTCTGACTCCATCAGCCAACTCTTATCAGTTACTTTAAGGCCCTTAACAAAGGGTGTCCAATCTTACTGTGTAATGCTACTGTTAATCCAAATGGTAGTCTGACCAAGAGCAAATCTATTTAGGAGTGGCCTGTACACTCTCAACATATAGATATGCAAGAAGTCTAAGATCTTAAATATCTCTAAACAGACCAGCCACAATTAAAAGGTTTAAATATATTTAATGATAAGTAATAAGAGAACAAGATAATACTCCGTAAGTAATCAGTTACATCAGAGTTCAAAATCATAGAAAATATTTAAAATAACACTGCAGAACAGTCTGAAATAAAGAAAACATCTAAGCTATAATTTACTATATTCCTATCTGAATCTAAAAGAGCTACTATGCCCTAGAAACTTACTAACAACAAGGCAAGTGCAGAAGTGAGTGGATGTTTCCAGCTGATGTTGTTAGGCCAAATACAAAATGCCCTCTCTCTCTGAGAATTCTTAAATTAATATCAAATATTACTGCTGGGTTAGCTTGGATGACATCACCTTTTGTCACCAAACTTTAGTTCCCAAGCTAAACACCCAGTGTCAGAAACTACCCACGCTTAACATCTCTCTGTGAAAATACATAGCCTTCAGATGTTTGCTACTGCTAGAGGACATAAAACAATAAATTACTTACAACACAGAGAGTCCCCTAGCATAGACATCCTGTCTCCTGTTGACCGAAACTGAAACATAGCTTTTATAGCACAATCGTAAAACAATTTAATTTCAACTATTTTCTTGAAGTTTTGCAAGTTAACTATTTATGTTCTAGTTGCCACTATTAAAATATAGACATTTACAGAGCTATAATATTTTATATACATTTCTGTTCTAAGCCAGCAGGGCATGCTGTGGTAACATTTCATTCAGTAGGTAAAATACACTTCTAACAAAGTTGTAGCACAAGCATCTTACATGCATGTTGGCATTCACAAATGACACTTAACCGCTTACAAAATTCCAGATAACTGGGATGGCAGTATCTCTTTCTGCCACACTTCTATATAAATCATATTAATATTCACAAATGACATATAATTATTTATAAAATTCCAGATAGCTGGGCTGGCAGTATTTCCCTGTGTTACACAGTCTATTAATCTGCCTGATTCTTTCTCCTCTCTGCAATATGACAACGAGAGAGTGCTGCATACTTTGAACATGCATAAGCAACTCAGGGTTTATTTGGATAAGACTAAGGCTATTAGAAAATCTGATCAGTTATTTGTTTCTTTTCATCCTAGATCTTTGGGACTTGTCTTATCTAAGCAAACTATTTCTTAGATTTCTAAGATTATTTCCTTTTGTTACACTTTTCATGGCAATAGCTTTCCATCTTCAGTTAAGTCTCATTCTACTACAGCTGTGGCTTCTTTGGGTGCTTTTTTGCTTAGATACTAATTCTATTCTTGAAGCAGCTACCTGGACATCTGTGCATGCCTTTACAACAGACTACAAGTTGGATGGTATCTCTAGAGCTAGAGCTGGTTTTACTACTTCTGTTCTTCATGGCTTTTTAGGGGGCTCTAATGCACCTTCCTCCTCCAAAGTTTCCTCGAGCTTTGGCACTGTCCCATATCTTAGGAATACTGCAACAGTGAATGTAAGGACAGTACAGTTGTGTAAAATCTTACCATTACAGTAGATGTCTTTACCTTCACTGCTGCAGTATTCAGTCTCTCCCTGCACCACCCCCCCCACCTTGTATTTTGCCTTCCTGGATGTACAGGTTACCTGTTGGGTTTCTTGGACTGTATTCCTACTGGAGCATTCAGTTCTGATTATGGTAGGCCTGAATGTCACCTTTATGCCCTAGGTTATGCAAGGAGTATTTGGGTGACGTTTGGTGTAGCTTTTAAAAGCAACAAGTAGTCTTTGGCAGACTGGTCGGACATTCAAACTTCCATGGCAAGGAATCCCATCTGTTAAGAACACTACTGCAGTGAAGGCAAGGACATCTATAGTTATGGTAAGATTTTACACAACTGTACTCTCTCTCCCTTTCAATTGCAGGATCTCTGAGTTGAAATAAAAATGAATATTTGCATTCGGTCTCTTAATTTTGACTTAAGTTTGGTTGGATAAATATAAGTTGCTGAATTATTCTCAAAGTAGAAAACAGAAGGCAATAAAAAGTTTGCTTTAGCAAAATCAGAAGTTCAACTGCTAGTTTATTATTACTGAGTATAAATATTAATATTGTATCTAAGCTTTAGTCAGTAATTTGTTTTCAATCAGCTGTACTACATTTGTAAAAGCATGCATATCAGTCTATTTAAAATTTAAAAAACTTTTTTGTTGACTGTTTCTGATTAAGATCAGTGTTTATTTTCCCATTTTCAGCTATACATCAGGATGCTGTAATCTGTAATGAAAGCAATTTTTGCCTTTCAATTTTATGACTTAACTGACATGTTCCTTTGCACTAAGAACTAACAGCTCATGGGCCTTTTTCTGTCAAACTAATTACATTTCCTGTGAAATATCACTGATATGTTTAGCACAGTAAAGCTATAAATTAATAGCAGGGATGTTGGTGACAGAGTTGCCTTGACAGTGAAGGCAGAAATGCAAAACAACATCCTCCACAGTGTCAGCCTCTGAAGAGCTTCATGCCACTCTAAGCAAATTGCCATTGTCATGGCTTTGATAGATACGTCAATGTCAGAATGCTGAAGTGCGGTAATAAAAGTACTGCAGCCTTATATACATAGAACAGTGGGGTTATGTTGCCCATAAACAAAGCCTGAGCAATGGCAGAATACAAACATATAAACTGTTTATTCTTTCATTATTGCTCATGAGACAGTCACATATTCAAGCACACATGCATGTCTGACTGCTTTAACATCTGAGCACATTGCAGTACATTTATAAACAATTCAAAAGATGTGATAAAATATCCTTGTATTTCCAGACTGTAACCGTGGTGTTCATTGTTTTTTTTTTATTTGCTCTTTCCCTATTCCTTTCACAGGTAATGAATGTGTATTTTCATACCTTTCAGTGTGTTTTCCATTGCAGATCATAGCACTGGCCTTTAACAGTCTTAGCACAGTGCAAAAGATGAACGCTGTCTTATTTTTCCTGAAAGTAAATATTCAGATACAAAGTCAGATCTTTATAACCTGTTAAACAGTCTATGTGTGTGTGTGTGTGTGTGTGCATATATCTATCTATCTATATATATATATATATATATATATATATATATATATATATATATATATATATATATATATATATATATATATATATATATATATGGTTTCATATGAAACCATCGAATTGACATTACGTCGAATGTCACAACATCGAGACGACTACATCGAAAACTGAAACCAGCGAAAACGGAAATCGTCGAGTTTGACAAGATCGAAAGTAAAAACACAAATACGCCCATAACTTTTTCAGAGTCACATATAGTAAACAAAGATTGATCTCCGGCAAATGTAGATATCCCCTGTGTTATAATATCCATATTTTAAATTAGTACACCAGCAGCAGTAGTCTCTTATGAACGTATACTTTTCAACTAAGAATTCAAATAGTGTTTCGTCGCACTGCAAACTAAAAACTGCATTGACAAAAGCAAGTTTATCCACTTAAATTGCACATATATACAACGAACAAACGTAAAGAAATACCTGAACACGGCTTTATCAAAATATTCTACATCAAACAATTTTATAACATCACTGTGTTGATCATGTATATTTTTATAGACCATTGCAGTTTGTCATTATCTCCTTCACTAAAACACCTGTGAAATATTTGCATACACCAGATATGTGCATGCACCGGATATGGAGTACGTTCTACATATTCTTTGCAGTATGCTATATATCAAATATGTTTGTGATTTCTAGAGTATTGCTTACAATTTATGTTTGTTACCACTCTTTTAAATATTTCGTAAAGTCGATGTTGTGTAACACGACGAATTCCGTTTTCGCTGATATCAGTTTTCGATGTTGTAGTCTCGATGTTGTGACACTCGACGTAATGTCAATTCGATGGTTTCATATGAAACCATATATATATATATATATATATATATATATATATATATATATATATATATATATATATATATATATATATATATATATATATATATATATATATATATATATATATATATATATATATATACAAAATGTGTGGATGCCATGCATTTTGTCAAACATTGCTTTCTTTGACAAATGCTAGGGGTGGTCAAGACTGTTGAACATTCAGATAGTGGAACACCTGATGTCTCAAAATGCCATTTCTTCAAAAGTAGTGAGTGGGGAGTGGGGGTGGAGTTAAAGTATGCCCTTGTGTGTTTGGATGTTAGAATTGTGGTACGGGTTAGGCAGAGTTAAAGGTGTTGTGTGTTTGCGAGAATGCATGTGTTTTATGGTTATGGTTAGGATTAGTTAGGTAAAGGTTTAGATCTTATGTTTGTAGTGTTGGTGCATGCTTGTAGGTATGAGTTTGCCTTGTGTAGTGGAAGTGTTATGGGAAAGGCTTTTATAAGGTATCGTGTGGGGTTAGGGCTGGGGTGGGGGCAGGTTTAGGGTTAGCATAAATTACTGAGGTATACGAGTAAATATATATCACATGTTATAGAACTATTATTTGCAGCCACTTTACTGGTTGGGTAACAATATGGGAAGCATGAATTTAATTGAAAGGCATTTTGGTCGGCTAAGCAGATGGTTGACAGGTGTGAGTCATCTCCTAATTCTTGGGATTAGGGAATGTTCCCTTTCCTTGATACTGTGCAGTCTTATATATAATTAGCAGTGGGTGTGTGGAGGTGCCTGCATGAGGGGTACAGTGTGGCCTTTCCTCCTAAAAAAAACAGTGTTTTTATGTCTTTTACATAGGTTTTAATTTTGAATGCACCCACATTATTGCTTGGTGCATGAGCAGTAGTTGATATTTTGTGTCTTTTGTAATTTACATATATAGATAGACAAATGTATAGATATAGATATATATTGGGGAGATGAGTAAATACTTGTTTACAATTATAACTTGGAGGATCTCAGAGTATGGCCACTGCTCTTGTATGTTGAGTGTAGTCAGTTGTGGTGATTTGACTGTTTCAGCACCAAATGAAGTTGCTACCTAGATACTTCTTACAGGAAGGAGGTGTACCAGTCATGGTCCATTGGGAGGACCAGGGCACACTAGAGGATTATATTGCTCTTCTTGCCTAGGTATTTCACAGGATGAGCCACAGATCATTGCTGGTGATTGGTAACTCTAGTATGCCTTACTCACCTTTTTACCACTGAGATCTGCATCAGGACTGGTGATTTAGAAAATGGGTGTATAGATAACTGAATTAGAAACTCGACACCATAAAATTCCACTGCCAGTCATGAATGGACAGATGATCCGCTGTGGCGACCCCTAACCGGGAAAAGCTGAAAGAAGACACTAACCCTCCAGAAATATGCTTCCTATGTTGCAGCATTAAGCAAGCTGTACATCTACATCAAAATGAAAATAACTATGCTACACTTACTGAGCAAGAATTGTGAGCCTTCTAAAACATTTAGACGAGGGTCAGCTTGCATCAGTAGAAATCAGCATCTGTTTCACACCCTCAGTGAAACACAATCCTGTAAAGAGGCCACAAATAATAGTAGTGTAACATGTGTTATATATTTAGCAGATGCCTGTGCTGATGACCCAGCTGTGTTATAATAAATCGAGCTCACTGACAAATTCAAATCCCCCATTATTGAGCAAGTTTGTTAAACAGCCTCTTTAGTTCTGTGCCTCCAGTTTGGAAATGGAACATTTAGTAAACTGAGCTATGTTTCTTATGTCAAACATCCCTACTGAGATGCAACATAAACTTAAAGCATATTGTTGCACCTCAGCAGGGATGTGAAATATAAACATAAAGTGTATTGTTACATTTCTCATACATTTGTGTTTTATGGGTAATTATATATTTGGATATTCTCCTGATTTGGTTTGAAAACAAAACAGAACAATTTTTACTTTTTTATGTTTTAGCTTTACTGTTGGCAAAGTTTTTTTGTTATAACTGCGCCCACAAAATGATGTCAGGTTAGGTTTTGGCAATAATTTACATGCACATGCAAAGCATTCTGGGTAATCAAACTGTGCCATACTTCTTTAGAGTAACAGCTATGTATTTACATTATGGTTTCATGTATAGAGCTTCAAATGTGGCAATGTTTCAAGGATGGGTGTTCAAACTCTGAGAAATAGCTGACAAATTGTCTTACAAGGATATAAGACTCCCTTGTTTTTGCATCTAGCATGGAAAAATGATATTGTATATACTAGCACAATAAGACCCTGGTCACTAATGTAGGTAGTGAAGGATTGTGGGTACATTCTTTCATGATGTTATGTCAGGCATTTTAAGTTTCAAGAAAATTTCAAGGAGCAGTGCTTATGAATTAAACTAATTGTGAATGTAGCACACTTTGCCTCAAACACTGTAAAATATGATATGATATATGGTAAGGCGATTACTCCCATTACTCTTTAACCAGTATACAGATAGTTATACAGTTCTAATAATAATTATAACCAAGATGAGATGACAATAATTATGCAAGGTCTCAAAGTGGGCTTATGTCAGTTAAGGAATACAGAGGATCTTCAATTTCTCACATCAGTGCCCAGCCCACTGGACTTTGTGGCATTCTACAGATAGCGTCTTACAATCTAAGAAAAACAGGTTTGCTAGCCTACACATATTTTTAAGTAAATATTTCTCTCTGTACTGTGCTATGCTGTTGAGTTGTGGATTATGACAAAGCCGATGTTATCACAAAACATATGTGCCATCTGTACTAGGAAGGTTGCAAAAATAATAAGCATTTGTACTACAGTTTGCATGAAATAGAGTAGAAGTGTTTGCAAAACTGTACTCTACAAATTGCCGTGAGTGCACTTTAATTTCATCAGAAAACATTAGAAACGCTGTAGACAAGGATTGGTGAGGCACAGAAATATATTAATGTAAATGATTTTATTTTTTTTATCAGAATGTCACGAAATATAAAACATTTTAACTAGATAAAAGCAAAAATAAGAAATACTTGTACTTCAGTTTGCATGAAATATAGCAGAAGTATTTACAAAATAGAACCCAAATACACTTATGCAGTAATTCCGCAGCAGTGTTATTTATTTTATTTTTGTATGTTTTACTGACTGGATTAGACCAACAAGTCCAGTGGCCTGTTTTTGCAGGAGACCAGAGGTGGCATTTGTACTGATTAGGTGAAATGTTGGCTCATATGACAATTTAAATCACAAACAAGTGAGGAGTGTACTGAAATCCTATGTAACTGGACAGAAGCTGACAGATGTAATGTAAGCAATTTATGACCAAATTTATAGGTTAATGGATAAATGGGTAGAAAAATAAAGGCAGATAAAGGGGTTTCACAGGGTGCCCATTGAGAGGGGAGGTGCTATGTATAGTTATCATCACTGTGTCACTTTTAGTGATGCTATCATTACAAATGTGTACTGTGATGGATAAAATAAAAATGAGGGAAAATATATTGGATATGTTTCTGCATGAGAAACATAAGAAACATCAGAAAAGTTTTAGAAGAGGAAGAAGAAAGAAGGTAAATGAAGATTAAAAATTAAAGAGCACCAAGTATTGTTTTTATCTGGAAATTAGGCTTTGATAATTTAAAATAAGAAGACATGGTGTAAAAAATAATGACAAGTCATTAGTTAGAAAGTGAGTGTAAAGGTGTGCATGTAAGGCAAAGGGAGGGAATTAAGAAAAGGAAACATGTATATAGATGAGACTGAATGCAGTGATTTCACTTGGAGGATGGCATTGAATAAATTACAGGTGAAGGTAATGTGAAGTATGTGTTCCCGCTTTATGTTCAAAAATTACTACTGTGAGCCTCAGAAATGAAAGAATTTAAGTACAGTTTGAGGGGAAATGAACACTAACTCTGAAATTGCTGTACAAAAAAAATCCAAGGTACAGTGATCTTAGAGTGTGCGTACATAGTGGGAGGGTGGAGGGTACATCTGGGTGTGGAATCTTGAAAGTAGTGAATAGGGATTGCCGTACAGGAACTTTGCTGTTCACTCCACTGTAGTGTGATCTCAGAGTTGGTATATTTAAGTTGCAGGGTGTGTGGGGGTTGCAGGGGGGCTTGCCTATCTGCATACAGGTTACAATATTTTGTTGGATGTTTTACTTTTTTTTTTTTAATGTTCAAGATTCCGCAATCTTGAGATTCTGGTCCTCAGGATTTAGAGTCTTGGGATTGTGGAATTTTGGTATTCCATAGTGATATATATATATATATATATATATATATATAAATATATATATATATATATGTGTGTGTGTGTGTGTGTGTGTATATACAAAGGGGGGGGGGGATATGGAGTTTATTTGAATTAAGTGATTTTTTTTTTTTAACGTTTTGCAAATATTGAGCTCCCACTCTTTTTGTTAAGGGCCAGGAGGTCTTTTACATTCACTTGAGTTACCAGGCACTCAGACAGATGTGGACTCCATTTAGTAACTTGTCCAAGGGGGCGTCACATTCAGAAGAGCAGTTGCCCCCTTATGATGCACTTCAATGTCAGAATCAGAACATGAATCTAAGCACCTGATGTGGAAATAGACCCCACTGAGTTTCCGGTATCAAAGACAGGTGTACTATTTGTTAAAGCACTTCCACTCTAAAAGCCATACCTAATCTTTGCAAAGTTATAAGTGAGAAATAAAATGAGGCTTGATATTCCTTGCACATAAGTAGGAGGTACTCATGCACATAGCTTTTAGCATCAAAGATATACTCTCATCAAATAAGAAAATATACCTCATTCCATATTATTTTTTACTTATAAAAATAATAAAATTATACCAACTTCTGATTGGTCAATACCTTCCTCAAACCTTGCCCTTATAGAAGCACAAACGCATGGCAACAGTTACTTCTAAACCCCAAAGTCTAATCAAAACCCGCATTCTCAGACAGCATCCAGAGCAGATCATACGTTAAAACAAGGCTTCTGTCTGCTTTCAGTAAAAAAAATGTTTATCTAGCCCTTAAACATAAAACTTAAATGCTCAACAAAACAAAGTATGTCATTGTTTTTCTGTGCTTGTCAGGCTCTTCTTACAGAAGTAGATTAATTTGGAAACCCAGCTAATTTTTCCATATTTGATTACAAACATTTATTTGATGAAAGAAGGAAAGCATTCCTATAAAAGTTTTTCTAATTCAGGTAGAACTCTGGTGCTGTTCATTCTCAGACCCCTTTTCTAGTAACCTAAGCTATATGGGATGTCCTGCCAAGCTTCAGACATGTCATTTCCAAAGCTTTGAGGTATCTTCCATCTGCCCTGGCCACTGTACAACTCAAGTAGTACAGTATAAAGTCAGTGGTTAAGGTGACAAAACTTTACAACTTTCTAGCACTTGGAATGCACTCCTTTCCTGCAGGATAAGAGTGAACAGGGGTCAGCTAGCTCTTCACCAAGGCTGGGTGTATCTTGATGAGGAATACCTTTTTTAAGAAAAGGTCCTTTTTTGTCATAAATATTTGCTAAAAGCTAATACTTATTTTTTAGTAGTTATTTTCAGTTAAAAGTTATTGATAGGGCCTAGTATTTGTGCTTTAAGGGGTTGCCATTAAAGTTTGATCTCAAAACTTATTTTTTTCCCGAAAGGTAAGTTCACTGACTCTCCTAAGCTCTACAACTTGCTTGCCAGATACATTTTTCAAAGTGTAGACAGTCCTCAGTCCCTGTGGGGATTCCCCTATAATTATATTTTTTTTCATGAGGAAGTGTTGCTTTTCTCTCAGAAGTGTTATTAGGGACTGTGGCTATTGTGTATGGTGATTGTCACAAAAATAAATGTACCTCAGAACTTAGCATTTCTATCATGATGTAAAACCCACTATTTAAGGGTCCTCTTTTTGCCTGTTAGACACCTTATTCATTAGACAGTCAGTCCTGGGTCTTTGTGGGCATGTATCATTTTTTATGTGAAGAAAAGTGCTTCTGTCAAAAGCTACTACTAGGAACTGTACTAGTCTTTTTGATGGTTGTTAATCAAAAAGTTTACCTCAAAATGTATCTTTTCTGTCAGGAGGCAAGACAGACTCTTCAAAGCTGATTTGTCAGACATCTTTCTTCGCACGAACATGGACTCAGGTCCCAATAACTTAACTGCTTCTTTCCCAAGCTGCAAGAAGAGATGTTATTTGGATGCTTTAGTCCTGACTCTGGCTTCCCCTTCACATTAGCCAATGATGGGTGACTCTACAGTGGCCATCATTTGTTCCTTGGACAGCTCTACACTTTCTCTCAGTTTCTCTTGTGCTGCTTCTTGAGAAGCCCCTAAGAACCAGGAGGAAGTCACGTCATCTGAGGCTGTTCAGCTGCCCTTTGTAGTTAAGGAAGAACCACTGTTGCCAGCATTTTGAAAGGGACCAGGTGATGCTCCATCATAAAGGCACTGTGAGGAACTTCATGTGTAGGGAAGGGTTTCATCCTTCAAGACAGTTCTCTGGTGGGGGGGGGGGGGGGGTCCCAGAAATAAGAAAATGAAAACATAAGACTAGACATTTAACTTCTTCTGAAGTTGTTAATGAAGATTGGCTGGACTTTGTTAAAGATTTATTTAAAGCCTTTCAGTCCTTATAGGCTGAATCTTCTCAGCATTTTAAAAGAAGATCACTTTCCTCTTTTATCAGATTCTTTTTGACTGCCTGATGCACAGGATTTAGACTTAGACCATGTTTCTCTAATTTCAGCTCCACATAATGGGGAATCTGACCCGAAAATTTATAATTTAGATTCCCATTCTGAAGAGTTATCTTTTTCCGTACTATTGCCATAATAACAGACTTTTCAGTGGAAAAAAATGTCATAATCCCAGCAAAGATATTACGATTTGTAAAAGATGGATATTTCTCAAATCTGCAGTTGTCTCTTCTGTGTTGCCAGTCTTATGGGATGCTTTCTTTGCAGGCAACAATTCACCTGACAGTTGGCCACCTGCTCCCAAAAAGTCTGATAAAGATGTGTGGGATTGGATAACCTTATATAATTTAAGGCATCTCTGAATTTATTAGTACCATGTGTGTCTCGGGTAACCAAACATTCTTCACAGTGTGCTTATGCCATTGCCGATGCTGTTTTTAGAGCAGCTGACATTGAGACAATGATGTGAAGGTTGGTCTGGCTACATTCTCAGAATTTATCAGAAGATGTGAAAGTGGAGGTGCTGAATGTTCCCATGGACAGATGTGTTGTTTGTTCCTTCCTTTTGAGGTCACTAAAAGGTTTGATGAAAGGGAAAGTGAATTCAAGTAGTTACTCAGATTGTTCAACCCTCCCTGCCAAAATATAATAGAAAGTTTTCTTACAGTTCAGGTTTTTTCCAAAATATAATAGACACATCTTCCAGTTCAGGTTACTTTTTTCAGGACATTTGAAATGGCAAAAAAGCAATGGCAGGGAGATTTAAAGGAGAAAGAAGGGTCCTCCCACAATAAAGGACATTCTAAGAAAACACACTGACTGAGTACCTTCATGTGGTCTCCCATTCCCACCTAACAGTCCTGTAAAGCTTTCCCAAAGTCCAGGTCTTCACTTTCCTCCAAGCCACCAGTTAACTTCTAACACTTGGGTTCCAGGAATCATTCAAATGGACTACAACAGTGCGATTCCCTTCTTTGTTTTCAAGGGATCCCTCTATCCAACCTCACAAATCCTCCCTGTTCCCTGCTATTGTAGATCAGATGTTGTCCCAAAGGGTATAGAACCTCTTCTCCCAGACCTAAAAAGGAAAGGATTTTACTCAAAAATCTTTTTGGTTCCAAAGTAAGAAGGAACCTCAAACATCAAAATCCACAAGTTCAAAATTATGTCTACAGTCTGTTACCCCTTAGTCCACTCTGTGTTCAAGTAACTCAGGATTTAAGAGGCATATCATTACATTAGAATTTTCAAAGATTTCATATGCTTTTTATGTTTTTCTGTATCTTGGTTTACATTTTGTGTTTTGTATTGCCCTTTGGTTTGACAGCAACTCTGAGTATTTACAAAATGTCTGGCTCTTGTATTAGCGCATTGCAAGTTTGCAGGACATTCACATTTTTCCTTATTTAGATGATGGCCTTATTTTTCAGATTCTTTCACAAGTTGTCAAGAATCTCTGGCATGGGTTAAAAAAAAATTCTCAACCTGGCTTTTCAGGTTAATATTCTTTCATTCCGTCTCCCACATGATAGCATTTTTCCAATCTAAAGGTTGTCTGAGCTGAAAAATCCATTGTTGTGGCTCTGTAAACCTGGACCTGGTAGGGCTAAGGAATTCACCAGCCAGGACCACTGAAATAATCTTCAATAAGGATAAGCCAAGTGGAAAGTGGTATAACAACAGAAGCAAGCGGATAAAACAAATACACGTGCACGACCGTGCGCGCACTCACACACACACACACACACACACACACACACACACACACACACACACACACACACACACACACACTCACTGTGTGTGTGTGTGTGTGTGTGTGTGTGTGTGTGTGTGTGTGTGTGTGTGTGTGTGTGTGTGTGTGTATGTATAATTGATAGTCTGGCGAATGCCTCCATGTGAACCTTTTACAGCTGTGATTAGGATCACAAGTGGATGGCTAAATGTATTACCCGTCATAAAGGAAGTACAGTAACATACCCTGGGAACTTCAGACCTATAAGCTTAACCAGCCTTATCTGTAAGGCCATGGAATGAATCATCATGGAACTTATAAATAAAAATATAGGTGATATTCAAGCCCTTGATCTGACACAGTCTGGTTTTGTCAAAGGCAGGTCATGCCTTTTAAACCTGGTAGACTTGAAAATGTCACAAAAGCCATAGATGAAGGCAAATCTGTACATACAGCCTAACTTGACTTAGCCAAGGTCTATAACATAATCCCACATTCAGGCATCATTGATAAGCTCTCCCAATTGAATATCAACCCTTATGTTGTCAGGTGAGTTGCTAATTGGCTCACTGACAGATCACACTCAGTCAAAGTTGGGAACTTTACCTCAGCTAGTAGACTTATCAGCTGTGGAGTTCCACAGGGGTCAGTGCTGGGTCCACTATTGTTTGGAATATATTTCTCAGACCCAAACAATGTCAGTATTCTTCAAGAGGAACTTACACAAGCCAATGATTGGTGCCAAAGCCATGGACTCAAACTCAATGCTAAAAAATGCATTATCATCCCCTACAGTAAAAACTACATCCCGCAGACTGTCATACAATTAATAATACTTTAAGTAGCAACTCAGTAGTGAAATACTTGGGAACGCAAGTTAACGGTAGCCTAAACTTTGATCATCATGTGTCTACTGTGGTAAGGAAGGCATTCTACGTTGCATACCTCATTAGCAAAGGCATTGCCTCAAGAGGGAAAGAGGTCGTAACACTCCTATACTCAACCCTCATCAGGCCATTAATTTAGTACAATGCTACCTTTGGTATGTACGTTACCAGGCATTTGCAGTAATGTGAGAGGACTCAGAGATTTCTAACCAAGAAAATTCAGAATCTCCAGCACATCATACATTGACAGACTGAAATCACTGTCACTGTACTCAGTAGTGTACAGAGTACTTAGAGGAGACTTGCACCTGGCCTACAGAGCAATCTTGGATCCAAACCTAATGGGAATTCTGCACTTCTGCAAGTCAGATGAGACAAGGGTCACACACTCTAGGGACCTTAACCTGGCCTGTGACATAAACAGGACCTGATAGAGGGGCAGATATATCTCTCAGAGGTTTCTGCTCCTCTGTAATAGGCTACCAGTTCACATCAAACAGAGCCTGTCTGTGACCCTGTTTAAGCATAGCCTGGATGTCTGGATAGGAGACCATACATTCTTACTGGGGATTTCACCTATGACCAGCCTAGATATGGGCAGTTGTTGCTAAGGTCTTGAGTCTAGGTAAGATCCTTTCTATTGGGTTTCTGTAGCATTATACTGGGTACACATGGCTAGGCTTATAAATACTTTCGGGTCAATAGCCTAGTAACCACCTATGAATTTATGTGGGTTTAGCGACCATTATGGCACAAACACACAAAGTAAATAAAAATATAGGTATTCCTCTTAATCTGCTCAAAATGGTCAGCTGAATATCTATTTTATATACACATATTATGTCTATGTTGTACTCGTCACCAGACTTGCATTGTTTTATCTTATTTCTACTGGAATACAACTTTCCATGGGATAATCTGTCCCTCCAGGCTACCTACATTCTGTCAGAAAAAAAAAAAACATTACTACAGACAAGCTGAGCAGGACCAGGGCAGATCCTCATGAATAGAAATTGCTTCTGTGGTCTCCCAGAAACTGATCTATCTGTGGGGAACTCCACACATCTGTTTGCCTCCAGCCACAACAGACAGTTAAAGAAATTCTGCTCCAGGACTCCTTACACACAGACCTAAAAGACAGATGTCTTTTCATTCCCACGAATGCTGTATGCTTTTCCATCCATTCCTCTGATAAACAGGGTTCTTCAAAAGATTCAGAAGTACTTTTCAAAGATAATTGTGGTTACTCCATCTTGACCTAGACTAAAGGGTTCTTGCGTTTTATGAAAATGGACAAGGGCAACTACCACAAGCTTCCTCACAGAATTGACTTAATCACAGAAGACTCTGGTGTTGTTTTATACTCCCTAACATTCAGCTTCTTCAGCTCACTGCCTGCATGATAGAATGTTAGTACCTTTTAGTCACTTTTTTTTTTTTTGCTGAGGACATGCAACGGGGATTAAATAGTCAAAGAAACATACTTCAAAGTTATATTTGGAGTAGTAGAAAATATTTTCTAGGTGATGCTAAGAAAAGAACCAGGATCATTTTAAGGCTTACTGTCCTGGTTCTGTAGAATTTGTGTCATTTATTATCCTCTGGCCTATCATCATTAGCTCCCCCTTTTCCCATTTTTCTACATGGGGTCCGGGATATCGTGTTAACTGTCGCCAACTCTTTCTTTATTCATTGCCACACTCCTGCCTTCTTCAACACTCAAGCCTGACTGTCGCAGATCTTCTTTCGCACAATCCATCCACCTCTTTGCGGGACGTCCTCGCTTCCTCTTACCTTCTTCCCGTCTATCGCAAATCCAGATTGTCTTCTGCTTTTCTGACGTGTCCAAACCACAGTAATCTGTTCTCTTTCATCTTTTCTGCAACTGCTGCTACTTTGGCTTCTGCTCGTATGTCCTCATTTTTTCATCTGTCCCACAGTGTGCATCTGACCACCCGTCTCAGTCACTTCATTTCCATCATCTGTAGCTTCTTCAGTTATTCTGCCTTTACTGCCCAAGGTTCTGTACCATACAGTAGTACATGTCACTCCACTGTCTTGTACACCTTACTTTTCAGCTTCTTTGGCATTCTTCTGTCATTCATAACACCTGACACTCTATGCCAGTTGGCTGCATCCGCTCTGATTCTAGCTTTGACCACTTCATTCAGACTTCCCTTCTCCTCAACCACCCCTCTCAGATACTTGAAACCGTTTACCTGTTCCACTATCTTCCTTTCTATCTCTATTCTCAGCTTCATCTGATTTCCCCAGTATGTTACTATTACCACCATCTTATCTCTTCTTAGTTTCAACCCATGTGCCTTCAGTTTTGCATTCCATTTCCCTATCCTTTGCTGAAGTTCTAGCTCAGAGTCTGCCTGTAACGCCACATGGTTTGCATACAGCAACTTTGTTGATATGTCCCCTCCGACCTGGTCTTTATTATTATTCTATCAAAATGTACCTTTCAACCACCTCTGCTTATCTGCCCTTCAACCCTTCCCCCTATTTTACCGTAACTCACTTGAAACAGTTTTACACATCTGGCCACCTAGAATGCAGGTGCCTCTTTCTTTGGACCTTAATTTTGCATGAGAAAAATTGTACACAATGTTTCCTTTTAAACTTGCTGTTAAGGCTGATTTTGAAGTTCTTATCTTGGAAAACAGTGTTGCTCATTGATCTGGCTTCTGCAGGAAGAGTATCTGAGTTACAGGCTCTTATAGCGAGTCATCTGTATTTCACGATTCACAAAGATAGGGTAACTTTGAGAACAAACTCCTCCTTTGTGCCTAAGTGTGTTTCAGAGTTTACATTTAATCAGGAAATTCATCTACCTGTTTTCTTCTGACAACCTAAAAATAAGAAAGATGGAATACTGCATACATTGTATGTTTCCAGCCAACTCAGCTACTATATTGACAATACAGATACCTCCAGAACTTCTGATTGACTGTTTATTTCCTCTGAAGGTAAGAAAAAGGAACAATCCATATCAAAAAGAACATTTTTAAATGGGCTTTCATGCTATTGCCTTTTGTTATTTTCACCATAAGAAGATAACTCCAGGCAAAGTCAAGGCCTACTCTACCATGGTTCTGGCTACTTCTGTAGCTTTTTGGAAATGGGTTGACTGTACAAATATACTATAGGCAGCAATATGGACATCTGTGAAAACCTTTGCCAAGCACTACAAACTAGATTCCTTCTGGTGTGTATGTGTGTGCCTGTGTCTGTGTGTGTGTGTGTGTGTGGGGGGGGGGGGGTCTTGGACTATCATCCTTCTTTCTCCTCCCTTTCATTCTATGCTGTGGTATTCATTAAAGCAAAATTTACCTAATGATGAACATAGTACAGTTGTGCAAATAAACTTACTATGATGGTAGATGTCATTAGAGATCACTATTGCAATGGACGCACCCTTCCTCCAGCTCCCTTTACTATTTTTATGCCAAGGGTGTGGGATTTGTATGATTACTGATCCTGTCTGGCAGAGCTCTATCCTCTCTTGTTTGAGGGCAGAAAGCTCAGAAGTTGTGGCACCCTAGCCACTGACAGTATACTGCTGCCCTAAACCTACAAGTAGTACAGTGTCTAGTGCACATGCAAAGTGCCCCAACATTTTGGAAGCTAACCAGCTGATTTGATCCTTGGCAAGCTGTCCTATATAGCTTAGGCTACTGCAACAGTGATCTATTTGAACAATTACTGTTATGGTAAGTTTGCTAGCACAACTCTACTTTCCACTGGCCATTAGTATAGATGTTTGTCATATTGATCATTGCTGCTGTAGCATTAGCTATACGGGTTATATTCTGAATAGGCCAGCCAGCTTCCAAAGCTTCAGGGCACCTTCCACATGCCCAGACCATTAGACAGCTTGAGCTGAGCTTGCTAAAATGCAGGTTTGGGCACCATGGCCTTCAGAGCTTTCCTGGTGCCAAAGAGAGCACTCCACTGTGGGCTTTTGAGGATCAGTGGTCATTTCATGCTGTTCCATTGGGAAGTTAAGTTCCCTTTGGGCAAAAGAACTTCCTCATTTAATATTTATTGTTAAAAAATACTTTCCTGGTTAGAAAAGTTGTTTTATTGACTATGAGTTTGTGTTTTAACTAACTGTCATGAGACTTAACTGTACCTGAACATGGGAATGCACTTTTTTCCCTGTCAGCTTAAAAGTTCTTAAAAACATTCTAAAAAAATGTTTTCTGTGGTAAAATCATGGTTATTTTACTTTTGGGGACTGACAGAGTGTATTAAAGTGCTTTTTACTGTGTTTTTGCTGGGAAAGGTGCATTTTTGGGACTCCAAAATGTTACCAGCTTGTGCTACTTATTTTTCCCAGGAAATAGGCACCATTTTTGTCTTGACCTTGGAACAAGCTACCATTCTCATGGTCAGTCCTTCTTCCAGACACAAAGTGAAAAAGTTAAGCAAACAGCCTTTACCACAACAGCAGATCAGCACATTACCTTATCTGTAGGTGGGTGAATCTGCTGTGGCCAAAGCAGGTTCCTCAGACTACTCGTCTTTTTCCCTGGATCCCTCTGGTGTAACACCTATAACCACCATTAATCGGGGGTTAGGCAGGTCCTCTGAAGGCTGTTGGGTCCCCCTTAGTGGGCAAAGGAGAGCCACTGTTGTCAGTCTCAGTAGAAGAAGCAGTGAAGATTCCCTTGTTTAGTCAGAATGTTGTGCCCATCCCTGGGGAAGCTGCTGCTGTCATTAATAAACCTGTTTGTCCCAATTTTCCTCTAAAAAAGAACCAGGAAATTAAACATGGTTCTACTCCTGCACAAGTCCCTTTGGACAGGAGTAGTTTAGTATGTCTGGCTAAGAGCCTTGTTCAGGCTGTTGATCCTTCTTATATGATGGTTTCTGGCAGTAGAAGAAAAAAAAAAGGGATTTGAGATTCTGAATATGGACATGAAGATGAAGAGAGAGATGCAGGGTTTGCTCCTTAGATTTCTGATTCAGACTCAGAGGTTATTACTGTATATGAATCTGTGAGTGATTCACATTTTAAGAGTATTTCCAGAAATTGCAGTGTTTTCAATGGAAGAACACCAAAGATTTTCACTCCTTCAGAAAAGGCTGTGAGCTGTTACAAATGGAATTTCCAGAACCTTCACTCATCCCCCATTGCTGTCAGCATTGGAGGATGTGTTTGTCACAGCCTATAACTTCCCTGACAGTAAGCCTGCTGCCCCTAAGAAAGGAGATAGATTGTATAAATGTCCTCAGCCTTTTAAGTTTTTATACATTCATCCCAGACCCATCTCAGCAATTATCACCCTAGTAAATCAAGACGCTGCTAAACAATTGGTTAATTCCAATCCTTCGCTTTCAGTCAAGGGTGGTAGAAGGACTGATAAGTATGGAGAAAAAGTGGTATGGTTCTGCAACCTTGATTTTCAGAATTTTGAATTGTCAGGCTCATATGTTAAAGTTTATTATGGCAGATTGTGAAAGCTTGTGGAATGTTTATCGGCATTCCTTCTTGTGAGGGAAAATCTGCTTTGGGTGATTTAGTTCTTTTTCTATTTCGTGTGCCGTTACTCATTGTATAATGTGTGAGCATGATTCTGTAGATACTTCTTCCAGGGCCATGGTCACTGGTACAGTGTTGAGATGGTTTGCCTGACTGTGTTCTCAAAACCTACCAGAATATGCAACCAAATAAGATTTTAAATTCTCCTTTGCATAGAGAGTTAGCTTTTAGACCTTCTGCTGCAGGGGCAATCCAAAATGTGCTGAGAGGGGTAAGCTGATTTAAAGAAATTGCTAAGATTTTTCAACCCCCCCTCCATCCAAATTTTCCAAGGAATTCTATAACCTCTCTTCCAGTTTTGGAAAGAAACAACGTAAACAGTCTCACTAAAATGCTGGTAAGCAGATGTAAAAAAAAAAAATAGCAAGAAAGTTCCAGAAAGAAAACAGGAATCCTCCCCAAAACAAAGGCTAGTCAAACAAGTCAGAATTACTATATAAGGGATCATGTCATCTCCCATTTACCCTGGCAGTCCCTTATCTTTTTTCAGAAAGTCTGAATCTTCATTTCTCTCTTTGGCAACAGACAGTGTCAGGCAAATGGGCTCCAAAGATCATTCAACAAGGTTATAGATGGCAATGGAAAGAAATTCCTGCTTTCCGGTTATTCCTCATCCGGTAGGCCAGACTTCTCTGTTTCCCATGTCCTACAACACCTGTTGTCTCAGGGAGTAATAGAGACCATTCTTCCTTCTCATTTTAGGAAAGGTTTTTATTTAAGGATGTTTCTGGTGCCAAAGAAAGAAAATACCTGGCGACCCATTCTGGCGTTTTATTTATTTGTGATAGTGCCCAAGTTCAAAATACTGTCACGTCACAACCTGATACCCCTTCTTCTGCACTTTAGTTTCCTGGTAACACTAGATTTAAAGAATGCTTATCATTACATCCATGTTCATTGAGATTTCAGTGTTTCTTAAGGTTTTATATATCTGGACCACATTATTAGTTTTTTATCATACCCTTTGGACTTTCTACTACTCCAAGAGTGTTCATACAGTGTTTATCTCCAGTTATAGCTGACTACAGTCTACAAGGTATTAATTTTTGTTTCATATTTAGATGACTTGCTTATCTTTGTAGAGTCTTTTTCAAAGTATGAGGAATCTTTCTCTTGGTTGAGAGATCTATGACACAAGCTGGAATTTCAAGAGAACATTCAAAATCTTTTTTGTCACCAACAAACAAGATTGTGTTCTTAGAGTATCTGTTAGACACTTCAGTGCAAAGAGCTTTTCTTCCACACGGAAAAATAGATCTATATCTAGATCTATTTCACAGGTTTTCCACTCAGACTTCTACCTTAGGATTCTGGGCCTCTTGAGAAAGATACAATGATCTTTCAAGTCTCTCTGGTCTCAGCACCAAATTCCACCTTTTCAAATTCCAATTCTGGGATTTGTCAGAAGAGAAATCACTTGGTGAAGACATCAGATATCCCTAAATCCAGATCTCCCCTTCTCCTTCACTGCTCCAAAGCAGTCGGCCACCACAAATTCTTCAGAATTTGCTTGGGTCCCTCAGAGTCGAGAGGGATAAAAGTACGGGGTATCTGGGACAACAAGGACAGACACAAGCACATACATATAAAAGAGATGCTTGCTCTTATCACAGCACTCAACTCTCTGAATCACCTTTGGTCCCCAGGACCTCTCCATGTTGTCACAGACAATAGTACAATGATGTGGTACATCAACAAGCAAGAGGGAACTGGGCCTTCCCCAGTATGCAAACTAGTCATGCCAGCTTGGGATATAGCTTTACAGCACAGTCTGACTCTGCAGGCATCCTGCATTCTGTCAGAGCAAAACTGTGTGGTAGACAAACTGAGCAGGATAAAGGCAAAACCTCACAAATGGAAACTAGATAAGGGGGTCTTCCAAGATTTGACCCATCTGTAGACAGTTCCTCAAGCAGACATTTTGCTTCCTCAATGAAAAATCAGTTGATAGAATTCTGCTCTGGGATTCCATGTAAGAAGGTCTAGAGGACAGATGCTTTTTTTTTCCTTGGACAGGCAAATCCCCCTCTTTCAATGCATTCTCAAGACAATTTTTTTTTTTGGAAGGGGTTTTGCAAAAAGATCCTGTGGCTCTTCCTTGGGATCTTAATTTTATGTTAAAGAAGCTAACACGTGTTCCATTTGAACCTGCTCGGATGGCTGACTTGAGGTTGTTAGCATATAAAACTGTTTTTCTGATTGCTCTGACCTCTGCAAGAAGAGTATTGGAGTTGCAAACTCTTATGGTGGGTCAACCCTGCCTCATTTTTCACAGGTACAGGATTTCTTTCAGAATTAACCCTACCTTTTTGCCTAAAGTGGTACCTAAGTTTACTTTAAGCCAAAATATACATCTCTCTGTTTTCTTTCCTGAAATGAAAAGTGAGGAAGAAAGATTATTCCTTACCTTGGATGTCTGCACATAGCTCAAGTGCTATCTTGACAGAATAAATCTGTCAGATCTTCAGATTAGCTGTTTATTTGCTGTGAAGGTAAGAAGAAAGGACAACCTGTGTCAGTGCAGACTATTTCAAAATGGTTGTCTGAGGCTATTACCTTTTGTCATTCCCACCTCAACAAAACTACTCCAGACAGGGTCAAGGTTCACTCTACCACCATAGCTTCAATTTATGGCTTTTTGGGAAGGGTTTTAACCTATAAATTTCTAGAAGCAGTAATCCTGTCCTTTATGTGTACTTTCACAAAGCCCTAAAAGCTTGATTCCTTCTTTAGGTCTAGATCCGGCTTTGCTAGGACCATATAGCTTAGGCTACTGCAGCAGTGATCATTCGAGCATCTACTGCTATGGCAAATTTACTTACACAACTGTACTTTTGTTTACAGAAATTTGGGATTGGAAATTTCTAAATTTTCTAAATTAGAACTTCGCAGTGCTGTTGAAAGGTAAACTATCCATGATCAGTAGTCTCTGCTTTCTGATATTTACCATCCAAACTTTGACATCACAAGCAATTTGCAGAAAATAAAAGGAGGAAGAAGACAAAGCAGATCCAGTTTAGTTATGGTATTTTAATATCAAGCCTAATAAAAAGGCAGCATAAACGTACAAAATTTGAAAGTATTCACATTAAAAGAGATTGAATTTATTGATGTGAACTGCGCAGTATGAGGTCCTAAAACTAGATCGGAAATGGCCAGGGCTTATGTCATAGCTATATGACGGAAGTGTGGTAAAATAAAAATACTTGTACTGTTGAGTTTTAGAATTTCATGAATACTATAGAGTAATACAAAAGCAGAGTCATATAAATGGTATTTTCCAATACAATAAGAAAAACAAAATCTGCCTTTCCTGTATTTAATTCCAAAATGGCTCAGCAGTTAGTATAAGTACCTTTCCTTCCTTTATTTTATTTTGCCTGTATAAGAAATCATCTCTCTCTCTCTCTCTAGATATATATATATATATATATATATATATATATATATAATAATCATTATGCAGTATTCAGTAGTTCATTTTTAGTTTAACTATTTTTGCTTATATGTAAATAACTTAATATGTACCATATCAAAAAAAGTATATATTTATAAACTATATATACATTGTTCTTGTAATAGATAATGTATCTATGTACCAATCAATACAAGCATACTGTTCGTAATGAATTCATGAAAAAATGGAAAAAAAACTGCCATTCACAGCAAAGAAATCATTAAATTGTGGATTATGTTCCCACACGATGCTTGGATTCTTATTCAGGTACTCACACTGTAATATAGCATAAGAAAAGGATACTGCATCCCTCAGGTGCTGCCCTTCAGACAAGACATTAAATAATGGTCATACCTGCCACAGGTCATAGCAGTTGAGGTGTATGCTGATGATCCCATTGCACTTATCAGAAGATGAGTAGAGGTCTTGATCTGATGCCCTGCCCAAATCTCCTTGCGCGATATAAGTACCATCTCAGTAATGCTGGGATATTGTATCCATGATGACTGATTGCAACATATGAGGGCTTAATATGATGTCCTGTGTAGTTCTGCAGTTATAAAATGTTATTACATAGTATTTCATAACTGAAGTACCTCATGGAACTTTAGTTATGAAATGTTATTATTGTCCCACTTTTAAACAAATTTTGTGTGTGAATGCATGCACGCACTCATTTTTTCAAGCATGTGTAGGAAATGAACTTGATCAATAAAAAATATTAACAAGTAGTGCCATTAAGATGTGAACAGGAGCTACAAATGAAGTGATAATAAAATGGGCTTGAATCATTTAGGGCACATTTGGTGATGACTATTTGACTATGTTATACCGAGGGAGATGAATGTGATGTTTTGTGGAGTTCCAAAGGCATAAATAGTAGGGGACAAAGGACCCAAAAAAGGGAAACTTTTTTAAATATTGCTCTTGCGTACTTAGAAAGTTGCTAGAATAACAGGTTTTGCATTAGTATAATTTTCCTGAAGGGTAAGGAGTCTGAAACTCAAATCTCTGTTATTATTTTTTGACTTCAGCCCTCAATGATTTGCCAAAACAAAACACAGTTTTATGATAACAGACCAAAACTATGAGGCAAAAATTGGAACATTTTTTGAAAATCTGTACAGTTGAAAGGTATGTTCCACAGCCATAAATTCTTGCTATAGCCCTTCCTTAATTAAAAAAAAAATGTGCATATCTGTGTGTCTGTATGTATGAAAGTCAGAGCATATCTGTGTGTCTGTATGTATGAAAGTCAGAGCATATCTGTGTGTCTGTATGCATGAAAGTCAGAGCATATCTGTGTGTCTGTATGTATGAAAATCAGGGCATATCTGTGTGTCTGTATGTATGAAAGTAAGAGCATATCTGTGTGTCTGTATGTATGAAAGTCAGGGCATATCTGTGTGTCTGTATGTATGAAAGTCAGAGCATATCTGTGTGTCTGTATGTATGAAAGTCAGAGCATATCTGTGTGTCTGTATGCATGAAAGTCAGAGCATATCTGTGTGTCTGTATGTATGAAAGTCAGGGCATATCTGTGTGTCTGTATGTATGAATGTCAAGGCATATCTGTGTGTTTGTATGTATGAAAGTCAGGGCATATCTGTGTGTCTGTATGTATGAAAGTTAGAGCATATCTGTGTGTCTGTATGTATGAAAGTCAGGGCATATCTGTGTGTCTGTATGTATGAAAGTCAGGGCATATCTGTGTGTCTCTATGTATGAAAGTCAGAGCATATCTGTGTGTCTGTATGTATGAAAGTCAGAGCGTATCTGTGTGTCTGTATGCATGAAAGTCAGGGCATATCTGTGTGTCTGTATGTATGAAAGTCAGAGCGTATCTGTGTGTCTGTATGCATGAACGTCAGGGCATATCTGTGTGTCTGTATGTATGAAAGTCAGAGCATATCTGTGTGTCTGTATGTATGAAAGTCAGAGCATATCTGTGTGTCTGTATTTATGAAAGTCAGAGCATATCTGTGTGTCTGTATGTATGACAGTCAGGGCGTATCTGTGTGTCTGTATGCATGAAAGTCAGAGCATATCTGTGTGTCTGTATGTATGAAAGTCAGGGCGTATCTGTGTGTCTGTATGTATGAAAGTCAGGGCATATCTGTGTGTCTGTATGTATGAAAGTCAGAGCGTATCTGTGTGTCTGTATGTATGAAAGTCAGAGCGTATCTGTGTGTCTGTATGTATGAAAGTCAGGGCGTATCTGTGTGTCTGTATGTACGAAAGACAGAGCATATCTTTGTGTCTGTATGTATGAAAGTCAGAGCATATCTGTGTGTCTGTATGTATGAAAGTCAGGGCGTATCTATTTTTCTGTATGTATGAAAGTCAGGGCATATCTGTGTGTCTGTATGTATGAAAGTCAGAGCATATCTGTGTGCCTGTATGTATGAAAGTCAGAGCGTATCTGTGTGTCTGTATGTATGAAAGTCCGGGCGTATCTGTGTGTCTCTATGTATGAAAGTCAGAGCATATCTGTGTGTCTGTATGTATGAAAGTCAGGGCGTATCTGTGTGTCTGTATGTATGAAAGTCAGGGCATATCTGTGTGTCTGTATGTATGAAAGTCAGAGCATATCTGTGTGTCTGTATGTATGAAAGTCAGAGCGTATCTGTGTGTCTGTATGCATGAAAGTCAGGGCATATCTGTGTGTCTGTATGTATGAAAGTCAGAGCGTATCTGTGTGTCTGTATGCATGAACGTCAGGGCATATCTGTGTGTCTGTATGTATGAAAGTCAGAGCATATCTGTGTGTCTGTATGTATGAAAGTCAGAGCATATCTGTGTGTCTGTATTTATGAAAGTCAGAGCATATCTGTGTGTCTGTATGTATGACAGTCAGGGCGTATCTGTGTGTCTGTATGCATGAAAGTCAGAGCATATCTGTGTGTCTGTATGTATGAAAGTCAGGGCGTATCTGTGTGTCTGTATGTATGAAAGTCAGGGCATATCTGTGTGTCTGTATGTATGAAAGTCAGAGCGTATCTGTGTGTCTGTATGTATGAAAGTCAGAGCGTATCTGTGTGTCTGTATGTATGAAAGTCAGGGCGTATCTGTGTGTCTGTATGTACGAAAGACAGAGCATATCTTTGTGTCTGTATGTATGAAAGTCAGAGCATATCTGTGTGTCTGTATGTATGAAAGTCAGGGCGTATCTATTTTTCTGTATGTATGAAAGTCAGGGCATATCTGTGTGTCTGTATGTATGAAAGTCAGAGCATATCTGTGTGCCTGTATGTATGAAAGTCAGAGCGTATCTGTGTGTCTGTATGTATGAAAGTCCGGGCGTATCTGTGTGTCTCTATGTATGAAAGTCAGAGCATATCTGTGTGTCTGTATGTATGAAAGTCAGGGCGTATCTGTGTGTCTGTATGTATGAAAGTCAGGGCATATCTGTGTGTCTGTATGTATGAAAGTCAGAGCATATCTGTGTGGCTGTATGTATGAAAGTCAGAGCATATCTGTGTGTCTGTATGTATGAAAGTCAGAGCATATCTGTGTGTCTGTATGTATGAAAGTCAGAGCATATCTGTGTGTCTGTATGCATGAAAGTCAGAGCATATCTGTGTGTCTGTATGTATGAAAGTCAGGGCATATCTGTGTGTCTGTATGTATGAAAGTAAGAGCATATCTGTGTGTCTGTATGTATGAAAGTCAGGGCATATCTGTGTGTCTGTATGTATGAAAGTCAGAGCATATCTGTGTGTCTGTATGTATGAAAGTCAGAGCATATCTGTGTGTCTGTATGCATGAAAGTCAGAGCATATCTGTGTGTCTGTATGTATGAAAGTCAGGGCATATCTGTGTGTCTGTATGTATGAATGTCAAGGCATATCTGTGTGTCTGTATGTATGAAAGTCAGGGCATATCTGTGTGTCTGTATGTATGAAAGTTAGAGCATATCTGTGTGTCTGTATGTATGAAAGTCAAGGCATATCTGTGTGTCTGTATGTATGAAAGTCAGGGCATATCTGTGTGTCTGTATGTATGAAAGTCAGAGCATATCTGTGTGTCTGTATGTATGAAAGTCAGAGCGTATCTGTGTGTCTGTATGCATGAAAGTCAGGGCATATCTGTGTGTCTGTATGTATGAAAGTCAGAGCGTATCTGTGTGTCTGTATGCATGAAAGTCAGGGCATATCTGTGTCTGTATGTACGAAAGTCAGAGCATATCTGTGTGTCTGTATGTATGAAAGTCAGAGCATATCTGTGTGTCTGTATTTATGAAAGTCAGAGCATATCTGTGTGTCTGTATGTATGACAGTCAGGGCATATCTGTGTGTCTGTATGCATGAAAGTCAGAGCATATCTGTGTGTCTGTATGTATGAAAGTCAGGGCGTATCTGTGTGTCTGTATGTATGAAAGTCAGGGCATATCTGTGTGTCTGTATGTATGAAAGTCAGAGCGTATCTGTGTGTCTGTATGTATGAAAGTCAGAGCGTATCTGTGTGTCTGTATGTATGAAAGTCAGGGCGTATCTGTGTGTCTGTATGTACGAAAGACAGAGCATATCTTTGTGTCTGTATGTATGAAAGTCAGAGCATATCTGTGTGTCTGTATGTATGAAAGTCAGGGCGTATCTATTTTTCTGTATGTATGAAAGTCAGGGCATATCTGTGTGTCTGTATGTATGAAAGTCAGAGCATATCTGTGTGCCTGTATGTATGAAAGTCAGAGCGTATCTGTGTGTCTGTATGTATGAAAGTCCGGGCGTATCTGTGTGTCTCTATGTATGAAAGTCAGAGCATATCTGTGTGTCTGTATGTATGAAAGTCAGGGCGTATCTGTGTGTCTGTATGTATGAAAGTCAGGGCATATCTGTGTGTCTGTATGTATGAAAGTCAGGGCGTATCTGTCTGTCTGTATGTATGAAAGTCAGAGCATATCTGTGTGTCTGTATGTATGAAAGTCAGAGCATATCTGTGTGTCTGTATGTATGAAAGTCAGGGCGTATCTGTGTGTCTGTATGTATGAAAGTCAGGGCGTATCTGTGTGTCTGTATGTATGAAAGTCAGGGCGTATCTGTGTGTCTGTATGTATGAAAGTCAGAGCGTATCTGTGTGTCTGTATGTATGAAAGTCAGAGCGTATCTGTGTGTCTGTATGTATGAAAGTCAGGGCGTATCTGTGTGTCTGTATGTACGAAAGACAGAGCATATCTTTGTGTCTGTATGTATGAAAGTCAGAGCATATCTGTGTGTCTGTATGTATGAAAGTCAGGGCGTATCAATTTTTCTGTATGTATGAAAGTCAGGGCATATCTTTGTGTCTGTATGTATGGAAGTCAGAGCATATCTGTGTGTCTGTATGTATGAAAGTCAGAGCGTATCTGTGTGTCTGTATGTATGAAAGTCCGGGCGTATCTGTGTGTCTCTATGTATGAAAGTCAGAGCATATCTGTGTGTCTGTATGTATGAAAGTCAGGGCGTATCTGTGTGTCTGTATGTATGAAAGTCAGGGCATATCTGTGTGTCTGTATGTATGAAAGTCAGAGCATATCTGTGTGGCTGTATGTATGAAAGTCAGAGCATATCTGTGTGTCTGTATGTATGAAAGTCAGGGCATATCTGTGTGTCTGTATGTATGAAAGTCAGGGCGTATCTGTGTGTCTGTATGTCTGAAAGTCAGGGCGTATCTGTGTGTCTGTAGGTATGAAAGTCAGAGCATATCTGTGTGTCTGTATGTATGAAAGTCAGAGCATATCTGTGTGTCTGTATGTATGAAAGTCAGAGCATATCTGTGTGTCTGTATGCATGACAGTCAGGGCATATATGTGTGTCTGTATGTATGAAAGTCAGGGCATATCTGTTTGTCTGTATGTATGAAAGTCAGAGCGTATCTGTGTGTCTGTATGTATGAAAGTCAGAGAATATTTGTGTGTCTGTATGTATGAAAGTCAGGGCATATCTGTGTGTCTGTATGTATGAAAGTTAGGGCGTATCTGTGTGTCTGTATGTATGAAAGTGAGGGTGTATCTGTGTGTCTGTATGTATGAAAGTCAGAGCATATCTGTGTGCCTGTATGTATGAAAGTCAGAGCATATCTGTGTGTCTGTATGTATGAAAGTCAGAGCATATCTGTGTGTCTGTATGTATGAAAGTCAGGGCGTATCTGTGTGTCTGTATGTATGAAAGTCAGGGTGTATCTGTGTGTCTGTATGTATGAAAGTCAGAGCATATCTGTGTGTCTGTATGTATGAAAGTCAGAGCATATCTGTGTGTCTGTATGTATGAAGGTCAGGGCGTATCTGTGTGTCTGTATGTATGAAAGTCAGAACATATCTGTGTGTCTGTATGTATGAAAGTCAGAGCGTATCTGTGTGTCTGTATGTATGAAAGTCCGGGCGTATCTGTGTGTCTGTATGTATGAAAGTCAGGGCGTATCTGTGTGTCTGTATGTATGAAAGTCAGGGCATATCTGTGTGTCTGTATGTATGAAAGTCAGAGCATATCTGTGTGGCTGTATGTATGAAAGTCAGAGCATATCTGTGTGTCTGTATGTATAAAAGTCCGGGCGTATCTGTGTGTCTCTATGTATGAAAGTCAGAGCATATCTGTGTGTCTGTATGTATGAAAGTCAGGGCGTATCTGTGTGTCTGTATGTATGAAAGTCAGGGCATATCTGTGTGTCTGTATGTATGAAAGTCAGAGCATATCTGTGTGGCTGTATGTATGAAAGTCAGAGCATATCTGTGTGTCTGTATGTATGGAAGTCAGGGCATATCTGTGTGTCTGTATGTATGAAAGTCAGGGCGTATCTGTCTGTCTGTATTTATGAAAGTCAGAGCATATCTGTGTGTCTGTATGTATGAAAGTCAGAGCATATCTGTGTGTCTGTATGTATGAAAGTCAGAGCATATCTCTGTGTCTGTATGTATGAAAGTCAGGGCGTATCTGTGTGTCTGTATGTATGAAACTCAGGGCGTATCTGTGTGTCTGTATGTATGAAAGTCAGGGCATATCTGTGTGTCTGTATGTATGAAAGTCAGAGCGTATCTGTGTGTCTGTATGTATGAAAGTCAGAGCGTATCTGTGTGTCTGTATGTATGAAAGTCAGGGCGTATCTGTGTGTCTGTATGTACGAAAGACAGAGCATATCTTTGTGTCTGTATGTATGAAAGTCAGAGCATATCTGTGTGTCTGTATGTATGAAAGTCAGGGCGTATCTATTTTTCTGTATGTATGAAAGTCAGGGCATATCTGTGTGTCTGTATGTATGAAAGTCAGAGCATATCTGTGTGTCTGTATGTATGAAAGTCAGAGCGTATCTGTATGTCTGTATGTATGAAAGTCCGGGCGTATCTGTGTGTCTCTATGTATGAAAGTCAGAGCATATCTGTGTGTCTGTATGTATGAAAGTCAGGGCGTATGTGTGTGTCTGTATGTATGAAAGTCAGGGCATATCTGTGTGTCTGTATGTATGAAAGTCAGAGCATATCTGTGTGGCTGTATGTATGAAAGTCAGAGCATATCTGTGTGTCTGTATGTATGAAAGTCAGGGCATATCTGTGTGTCTGTATTTATGAAAGTCAGGGCGTATCTGTGTGTCTGTATGTATGAAAGTCAGTGCGTATCTGTGTGTCTGTAGGTATGAAAGTCAGAGCATATCTGTGTGTCTGTATGTATGAAAGTCAGAGCATATCTGTGTGTCTGTATGTATGAAAGTCAGAGCATATCTGTGTGTCTGTATGCATGACAGTCAGGGCATATCTGTGTGTCTGTATGTATGAAAGTCAGGGCATATCTGTGTGTCTGTATGTATGAAAGTCAGAGCGTATCTGTGTGTCTGTATGTATGAAAGTCAGAGCATATTTGTGTGTCTGTATGTATGAAAGTCAGGGCATATCTGTGTGTCTGTATGTATGAAAGTTAGGGCGTATCTGTGTGTCTGTAAGTATGAAAGTCAGGGCGTATCTGTGTGTCTGTATGTATGAAAGTCAGAGCATATCTGTGTGCCTGTATGTATGAAAGTCAGAGCATATCTGTGTGTCTGTATGTATGAAAGTCAGAGCATATCTGTGTGTCTGTATGTATGAAAGTCAGGGCGTATCTGTGTGTCTGTATGTATGAAAGTCAGGGTGTATCTGTGTGTCTGTATGTATGAAAGTCAGAGCATATCTGTGTGTCTGTATGTATGAAAGTCAGAGCATATCTGTGTGTCTGTATGTATGAAGGTCAGGGCGTATCTGTGTGTCTGTATGTATGAAAGTCAGAACATATCTGTGTGTCTGTATGTATGAAAGTCAGAACATATCTGTGTGTCTGTATGTATGAAAGTCAGAGCGTATCTGTGTGTCTGTATGTAGGAAAGTCAGGGCGTATCTGTCTGTCTGTATGTATGAAAGTCAGAGCATATCTGTGTGTCTGTATGTATGAAAGTCAGAGCATATCTGTGTGTCTGTATGTATGAAAGTCAGAGCATATCTGTGTGTCTGTATGCATGAAAATCAGGGCAAATCTGTGTGTCTGTATGTATGAAAGTCAGGGCGTATCTGTGTGTCTGTATGTATGAATGTCAGAGCATATCTGTGTGTCTGTATGTATGAAAGTCAGAGCATATCTGTTTGTCTGTATGTATGAAAGTCAGAGCATATCTGTGTGTCTGTATGTATGAAAGTCAGAGCATATCGGTGTGTCTGTATGTATGAAAGTCAGGGCGTATCTGTGTGTCTGTATGTATTAAAGTCAGAGCATATCTGTGTGTCTGTATGTATGAAAGTCAGAGCATATCTGTGTGTCTGTATGTATGAAAGTCAGAGCGTATCTGTGTGTCTGTATGTATGAAAGTCAGGGCGTATCTGTCTGTCTGTATGTATGAATGTCAGAGCATATCTGTGTGTCTGTATGTATGAAAGTCAGAGCATATCTGTGTGTCTGTATTTATGAAAGTCAGAGCATACCTGTGTGTCTGTATGTATGAAAGTCAGGGCGTATCTGTGTGTCTGTATGTATGAAAGTCAGAGCATATCTGTGTGTCTGTATGTATGAAAGTCAGAGCGTATCTGTGTGTCTGTATGTATGAAATTCAGGGCGTATCTGTCTGTCTGTATGTATGAAAGTCAGAGCATATCTGTATGTCTGTATGTATGAAAGACAAAACATATCTGTGTGTCTGTATGTATGAAAGTCAAGGCATATCTGTCTGTCTGTATGTATGAAAGTCAGAGCGTATCTGTGTGTCTGTATGTATGAAAGTCAGAGCATATCTCTGTGTCTGTATGTATGAAAGTCAGAGCGTATCTGTGTGTCTGTATGTATGAAAGTCAGGGCGTATCTGTGTGTCTGTATGTATGAAAGTCAGAGCATATCTGTGTGTCTGTATGTATGAAAGTCAGGGTGTATCTGTGTATCTGTATGTATGAAAGTCAGAGCATATCTGTGTGTCTGTATGTATGAAAGTCAGGCGTATCTGTGTGTCTGTATGTATGAAAGTCAGGGCGTATCTGTGTATCTGTATGTATGAAAGTCAGAGCATATCTGTGTGTCTGTATGTATGAAAGTCAGAGCATATCTGTGTGTCTGTATGTATGAAAGTCAGGGCGTATCTGTGTGTCTGTATGTATGAAAGTCAGGGCGTATCTGTGTGTCTGTATGTATGAAAGTCAGGGCGTATCTGTGTGTCTGTATGTATGAAAGTCAGGGCGTATCTGTGTGTCTGTATGTATGAAAGTCAGGGCGTATTGAGTTTAGAGACTGAGAATGGCAGAAGCAGCTTATTCAGGACTTTCTTTTTCTCCTTCTTACTCTCCTTTTCTTTCTTATGTATATTTTTGATGACGGGGCTCCATTTCTTAATGCAATAATATATAGTGTTTAATTTGGAAAATTGATGCATGTGTTATATTTACTGCCCCTCCTCCCAGTTGCAATTAACCTGAAGTCAAGTTGGTTGTTTTTTCCCCAATGTCATAAAAAAAAATCTATATTTGTACCACAGAGTCCATATAGAATAATATGCATTTTTTTACACCAACAGCTGTGTTTACTCTAGCGAATGCTTATAATATTATATAGCAATGTTTATACCACAGAAGGGTGGCTGCAGTCGTGCAGTGGTTAGCATTGTCGCCTCACAGCAAGAGGGACCATGGTTCGATCCTCGGCTGGGGTGCCTTCTGTGTGGAGTCTGCATGTCCTTTAGGTGCTCCATTTTCCTCCCACACCCCAAAGACATGCTGTAGGTGGATCGGACACTCTAAATTGGCCCTAGGCATGAGTGCATGCATGTGTGTTCCTTCTGTGGAAGGCTGGGCGCCAGTCTGGCAACTCGACACCATAAAACTCCACTGGCAATCATGAGTGGACAGGTGATCAGTTGTGGCAACCCCTAACTGGGAAAAAGCTGAAAGAAGAAGAAGAATGTTTATACCACAGAAATCACACACAGTAATTTCCAGTGTTTACAACAGATGAGCTGTATAATGCTATGTTTATACTTTTGTTTGTATAATAAAATCTGTATGAATGATGGTATGTTGACGGTACCTGCTTACATATACTCTTTAAATTAATATACAGTACAAGTCTGCTGCTGAAATCATATAAAGAAATAGTCAGACTATACAGTCTATGTAAAATGTTGCCTTTGTGTATAACACATTATTCAAACAAAGCACTGAAGTATTATCGCTTAAGGACTTATAAAAAAAAAAAACAGTATACAGAATTTATATCAGAGGGTTACAGTACACTGTCTGCACACTAAGTACATAGAATGACATGAATCAATTCCTATACAAACATGACTGTAGCTTTACTGATAGAAGTAACGCCTATAGCCAGAGTGAACGTGATCTGCATAACAATCTTCATCTACTTTAGTACAGGTCAGAAAGTTAGTCAAACGTAATAGCCTAGATATGTTGAAGAACTGCTAGTCAACAAATGTGTGTGTTGTGGTGGGCATTATTTCTAATATGGCCTGGCAAATGTGGTCAGAAATGGTTGATCATGGATGAAGAGGTCAGGTCGGTATCTGAAAGTTTCTTAGGCTACTAGACCCTCATCATTTCTCCGTAATGTTCTACAGCATGAGCTCTTTCCCACATTTCTTTTGCTGCATATTCAGTAGGCAATTGGCAAAGGCTTTATCAAAATAATTTATTCTGTGAGAAAAATATAGCCTTTTTTTTTCTTATATTCAGTGTGGTATTGCTTGTTTCAATGTATATCAGTTCTGGTTGCATGAAAATATGCATATAAAAAACTGCACAATGTAAAAGCACTGAACATTGCATTTACCTCCAGCAAAACAGTACCTCAGTCTAATCGAAACCTTCTGGGTATAAAAAGCTAAGCAAAAGATTTATACTTTAACCTGCAGAGCACATTAGCAGCAGCAAAGTGTACACAGTTAAAATAAAACATTTCTGCAGTAGCAGGCCTGTTATGTTGTGTTATTTTCTTCAATTTATTGTGCACCACTGCACTCAGTGAAACTCAAAAACAGTCTTGTTAGTGATTGTAGCAGACAGAGAATGCATACTATGGAAGTAACTTTGCTGCAAAGTCATTAAACATGGATTGCATGTAGCAGAGAACCCACATTAACTAAGCATGTAGAGGGCATGAATGAAATGACCCACATTTAATAATATAAATATTTTCAAACTTTATGTCCATTATTATGCAGTAACAGTAAAACCTCTACAATGTAATGTATGCTTGCACTTTTGAAACAATTGGTTCAGTGTGTTTTTTTTCTTTTCCAGGAAATGTGATATAAAACTGTCATTTGTCACTGGTAGCTTCTTGCTCTGCCTAACATCAAATATTGATTACTTATTTGTTAAAAGCAATGTCTCATAGTCATAATAATCTATACCTTTTGTTATGCTGAAATGCTTAGCTTTTGCTTGTTAAACAATCTGGAATCCATAACATCTTGCAGTTTGAACTGCTGTTACTCTTCTGTATATTTAAGAAATGGAAAACATTTTGAAGACAATGTTACAAATATAAAAACAGCAAGAAGCTGGCTGCATTGCTGCCTGTCACTTAAAGCCCACCTGAGCTCTTTAGAAACACATCTCATGTTCTGGCACAATAGATAAAATCAAAAGTTACAAGATCTTGCACCAACATTTCACTTATTCTTTAAGTCTTACAAAATTACCAGAAACATATATAATTGTTTTACTACTTGGGCATTTTGTCAGCTTCTCCATGGATTATTCTTCTGTTTAATGAACAATGAAGAATCTATAAAATCTAGACTTTTAAAATGATTAAAGATGGATGAAAGGAAAACAATTCTGGAGACTCAGATGACATAACTAGGTCCCACATACACTGATGATATACATAAATGATCAAGAAAAAAAATTACATAAAAGGTATTGCAATAGCTGGAAGCTGCTCTATAAAATGTATAATAATAGAACTGCGAAGTTTGTGTAAATTATATACTTTAGAAGTATTCATGAATTGAAATAAAAACAGCATTGCTCAAGACTGCCAAAAAAGAAAAAAAAAAGAAAAAAAAGAAAAAAAGAAATACTACAAGAGCAGCTGTACAATGATTTCAGAGATATAGTGGGAGGTTGGCATAATGGTTAAGGTGTTCACCTTACAGACACAAGGTGCAGGGTTTGATTCATGCATGAGGTAACCGGCTAGGCTTAAAATGGCCGCCAAAGGCAGTTAGCCTAGTACTAATTTATGAACCTATATTGCTAGAATGGGTAAATGGGCTTTGGCCCAGATTAGATGGACAATAAAAAAATGACTAAAAAAGGCTCAAGCAGGTTAAAAAAAATGTCATGTGTCGAAAAAGAAGAAAACTTTAAAGTGCAATCAAATGGTTTTACTCCGAAACTGATGTTTTCTGCACAAAATGCTGAATAGCAGCCTGCAGACATTTTGTCTGATCAATGAAAAGCCTGACAGTGAAGATCTGGAAAGGCAGGACATGGGGAATGTGAAGGGTTCTTAGTACCCTGGGAAAATTTTACTTGCCAAGCTATCCTAATGCCTCCGGCATCACTCCTGCTGTTATGAAAGATGGACTTCTTCATATGAGATCAGTGGTTAAAGGTATATATATTTTCAAGAAACAGCATTATACAAGCTCAGTTCTTGAGTGGAATTGATTGCAGAATTTCATAACAGTTAACTATACATTCAGCCTTCCTTTGGGTGAAAAATCTACTAGTGGAAAAGCACCCACAACATTTTATATAAATTGCATCGTAATTGTCAGAGTTTTGGAATTCACTTTGCCATATTTATTTGGCTTTTCTTTCATTTGAAAACTATATATTTGGAAGGAACAGGTATGTGTAATTGTACTGATAACTTTCAGCTTGTTTCTAATCAGATTCTTGTAACATTTGTAATGTGGGTAGTAAATAATCACTACTGTCATGATTTTAATGATTGAAGTTTTATGTCCCATATTTCTGGTAAAATTGGATTCTTTAAAACAGGAGTCCTTCCTCTTTGCTTTCATGATGTATTGCTCGCCTGTATAGTTAATTAAGTCTCAGATGTTTATATCCTTTGCTCATTTTTACTACAGCAAAGAAAACCTTCCTTATTTTTGATAATTAAGAAGACTAACTGCTATCAGCCCTCAACCGTAACAGTGGACTCCAGAAAAATGTTGTGATAAAAACATATATCTTATGTTGTTTCAATATTGTGTGTTTATCTGTACTCTTGGTGCATCATCAAAAGTTTATCTACCGGTAATTAAATAATTTAAGCCAGTAAACATCCTTAAATCCTTTCATATTAATGCTACTTGCTAAAAACTAAGAGAATAGCTTACTCACTCTGTCCCCAATACACAAGTACACTAACAACCCTAAAACACCATAGCCTACTTAAATCAAGCCCCAGACTGAAGTCTGCTCTTACAATAAACACAGAAGTTTAAAAATAAGAGGTATAAGCTGGATCTTATTTTGCATTCATTGCAGTACAAAAGGATCTGACTTAGTGCACTGCACACAACTGATGTACATAACTTCCCAAAAAAACTACACTGCCTATGTAAATCAGATCCCTAGAAATTTATTCCTTCATATTTGAACAAAAATGTTAAAGTAATAAAAAGTAAAATAAAATGCTGACTTCAACTAGCTAATCACAAAATGGAACTAGTGGCAGAACTAAACTGACCTATGACACGTGAGATATTCCTTTCATATAAACCTAAGTAGATTATTCAAAAACCATATCCAGTCAAAAACTTAGGAAATTAATGTAGCCCTTTGAAATGAATGGGAAACACCTCTCTAAAATAAAAACAAAGAAAAAAGAAAGTAAAAAATGGATAAAAGGAGAATGTGGAGGTATTGTTTGTATGATACATGAGATATGTTTATCATAGGAGGTTACTAGGCTATTGGCCCTAGGACCTCCCTTATTGACCAAGATATATAGTCTGTTTGCATGCAAATCTAAGATCAGCACCGACTGACCGGTTAAATTTACATTTTCCCATCCAGTTGTCCAGGTTATGCTTGAATAGGGTCATCGAGGATCCCTGTTTTCCATGAATTGGGAGTTTGTTCCAGAGGAGTGGCAACCTATGGGAGACATATCTGTTTCTCCATCATGTCCTGTTAATATTGCAGGTTAGGTTAAGGTCCCTAGAGTGAGTGAGTCTTGGCCATTGGATTAGTGGATGTGCAGCAGCTTCATCAAAGCAGGGTATGAGACTGTTCTTTAGGCCAAAAACAAGTTGCCTTGAAGCAGTCTGTATGATACTAAATAAAGTAATAGAGCCTTTACTCTGTCCATGTAGGTCATGTGTTGTAGGCCCTAAATTTTCTGGTGAGAAACCTCTGATGTCTTTCCGGCTGCTGCAGATATCTGGTGAGGTACATACAGAAAGCAGCATTGTACTCTATTATTGGTCTGGTGAGAGCCAAATACAGGCAAATTATAACCTCCCTAACTCTGGATACTATACCTTTCCTTATGAGGTGTGCAACGTAGAATGCCTTCCTTACTACTGTGCACACCTGATGATCAAATTTAAGGCTGCTATCAACTTGCATTCCTAAATCCCTCACCACTGGGTTTGAACTTAGGGGGTATCACTAATGTTGAAATTAACAGTGGTTTCTCCTTTGCCGAAGGGGATGACAATGCATTTTTTGCATTTAGTTTAAGTCCGTGGCCTTGACAGCAATTATTTGTCTGTGTGATCCCATTTTGTAGTATGTTGATATCTTTGGGAGATAGAATGAGTGCACCCAGTTTGCAGTCATCAGCAAACTTGGTAAGCCATAGGCCATCTGTTTTCAGCTGGACTTCTGAAAAATAAATACCAAATGGTAGGGGACCTCACACAAATCTTTGTGGGACATCAGCAGGTACAGGTCTGCTAGTAGAATTGGGATCCCCAGTTTTGACTGTATGTGTTCTGTCTGTGAGCCAGTTGACAACCCATCTAGTGATATAAGGGTTAATCCCCAGCTGGGTGAGTTTCTCAATGGTGCCTGAGTGGGGGATTGGGTCAAAGAATTTGGCTAAGTCGAGATAGGCAGTGTGAACTCTTTTGCCTTCATCCAAGGCCTTGGTGACGTTCTTGTAGAAGTCCACCAGGTTTACTAGGTAAGATCTGCCCTTAATGAAGCCAAACTATGTTGGGTCAAGAGTTTAAAGGTCACCTATATTCTTGTTGATAAGGTGAATGATGATTCTCTCCATGGCCTTGTAGATAAGGTTGGTTAGGCTTATGAGTCTATAGTTCCTGGGGTCAGTTGTGGGACCCCCCCCTTTGTGTAAGGGGATTATGGTTGCTGTTTTCTACTCAGCTGGGACAAAGCCCATGCTTAGACTGAGATTGATGAGTGTGTTCAGTGGTTCCACTAACTCCTGTTTTTGACCATTTAATAAATACCTTGGGATGTTGTCTGGTCCCATAGAGGCTGTATTTTTGGCCTTAGAGAGTGCAGCTGTGACCTGCTCTCTGGGGATAATAGGTAGAGGACTGGTGACAGGTATGTCATGAGGTATGATTGGTGAGGATAGGGGGGATAAAGCTTTTGCCAAACCTGTCTGCTAGCAGGTTGGCAATGTCCTCAGGTTCAGTATGATTAGTACTGTCTACAACTAGTTTGGGACAAAACTGGGCCTTCCCTTTTAGATTTTGGACATAGCTAAAGAATGTGTTGTGTTTTTCCTTGTCTAGTAATGGTACAATATGTTTAGTCTGCTTGTTTATGCTTTGGAGGGAGTTCTTCCTCTGCTGGGACCATTCCCTCTTGTTTTTTTTTTTTTTTTTACAGCATTTTCTTTCTGTTATTGTATAGCCTATTTATGCTGGATGTCCACCAGGGTGGCTTACTTTTTCATGAGGATCTTGATTTGATCCGTTCTGGTACAGCTGAGTCTATACATTTATATAGGTGTTTATACAGGACATTTGTGTACACCTCAGGATAGGGGTCATTGCTGTCAGTGTTGCCTGGGGGTATGTAACTACTGATGCCATTGGTCACTAGGCATTAGTATAGGGGTCACTGCTGTCAGTGTTGATGGGGGTCTGTAACTACTGATCCCATTGCTCAGTAGTTGATAGTATAGGGGTCACTGCTGTCAGTGTTGATGGGGGTCTGTAACTGTTGATGCCATTGGTCAGTAGGTGACAGTATAGGGGTCACTGCTGTCATTGTCCCTGGGGGTCTGTAACTACTGATGCCATTGCTCAGTAGGCATTAGTATAGGGGTCACTGCTGTCAGTGTACCTGGGGGTCTGTAACTATTGATCCCATTGCTCAGTAGGCATTAGTATAGGGGTCACTGCTGTCAGTGTACCAGGGGCTCTGTAACTGTTGATGCCATTTGTCAGTAGGCTATAGTTTGTTTTGGAGAAATATTTTAACCTTTTTGCTCCTGAGGGTGGGTTAGGTGTTCATAGGTTCATAGGTTCATACTAGGCTATCTGCCCTAGGGCATTTATAAGCATAGCCAGAATGTGTTTGGCTTTCGCCACCCATTTTAAATTAATTTTGCTATGCCCTTTTTCAAGGTTAGTATACTGTGCCTCTGTCTAACAGTGACACAGAAGTGATACCCAGGGTAAACCTATGATCTCCCATCCACTCATCAAGATTCCTCTTGAAGAGAGTCAGTGAGGGACTCTGCCTAACCTGGACTGGGATTTTATTCCAGGGTGAAGGGAGCCTCTGGGTTATGAATCTGTCCCTCCAGCATGTCCTATTTATTTCAGTGCTGAGGTTCAAGTCTCTGGAGCGTGTAGCTCGATGGGATTTGGATTTTCTGAGGTGCAGCATGTCCATTAATTCTGGGTTGGACATGGCTTTATACGCCAGGCACTGATCGCCTCTGAACAGGCGGTATGCCACTGAGTAGAGCTGGAGTTTCTTTAACCGGGCAGCATATGGCATCTGTTTGAGCCCTTTGATCCTCTTGATGAGGTACTTTTGGGGTCTTTCCAGTTGCTGCAGGTGTCTGGTAAGGTACATCCCAAAAGGGGCATTGTACTCAATTATGGGCCTGATGAGGTATGAGTAAAGAGGCATGATGACCTCCCCTGTTCTGGATGTGAATCCCTTCATGATTAGGTGGGCTATATAAAATGATTTTCTAACCACTTTGGCCACGTGGTTGTCAAATGAGAGATTGCTATCAACTTGGGTCCCCAGGTCCCTAATTACTTCTTCTGTACTTAATGGATTACCACCTATGTGGTAAATTGTGGGCGCTTTGTTTTTACCAAAGGGGATGACTATACACTTTTTGGCATTTAGCTTGAGGCCATGGCTCTGGCACCAGTTGTCTGCTTCTATGAGGCCCTTTTGGAGGATGCTTGTGTTGGCTGGAGAGTCGATTATGGCACCCAGTTTGCAGTCATCTGCGAACTTGGTCAGCCACAGTCCTTCCGTGTTGGCCTGTACCTCCGAGAAATATATACCGAACAAGAGAGGTCCCAGGACTGAGCCTTGTGGGATACCACTTGTAACTGGTTTGGAGTCTGACATGGCTCCAGCAATTCTAACCATGTGGGTTCTGTCCTTGAGCCAGTTTGCAATCCATATAGTGACATAGGGGTTTATATTTAAGCTGGTGAGCTTATCTATAATGCCCGAGTGGGGTATTGTATCGAAGGCTTTTGCGAGGTCCAGGTAGGCTGTGTGGACAACCTGCCCCTCGTCAATGGCCTTGGTGACTGTTTCAAAGAAATCAACCAGGTTTAAGAGGCAGGATCTGCCCTTAACAAAGCCGAACTGGGTAGGATCCAGTGTCTGTAGGTCCCCAATATCTTTATTTATGAGGTCCATGATGATCCTTTCCATAGCTTTGCAGACCAAGCTAGTCAGGCTTATGGGGCGATAGTTTCTAGGATCCGTTGAGGCACCACCTTTATGGAGAGGGACCACTGTTGCTGTACGCCACTCTTTGGGCACATATCCTGTAGTAAGGCTGAGATTGAACAGTAGTTTTATGTTTGGGTTTAGCTCTTCTTGGAGTTCATGTAGGACGCAGCCCGGGACACCGTCTGGTCCCATTGATGCTGTGTTTTTTGCTTTGGAGAGGGCGGCTCTTACCTGAGCATCTGAGATGTCAGTGGGGCAGCACTCTGCTGGGATAGATATTTGCCCTTTTGGTGGGGAGGGGGGGGAGAAGTTTGCGCTGAACCTGTCAGCTAGGATGTTGGCAATGTCTGTGGGTTCGGTGTATTTTTTGTCATTTTGGACTAATTCTGAGCATATCTGGGAATTACCACCCAGGTTCCTAACATAACTAAAGAAAGCCTTGTGATTATCCTTAGTGTCCTGTGCAATTTTTCTCTAGAAGCTGGCCTTAGACAATTTATGAGTGCCCGTAGTTTTTTGCTAATACTGATCAGTGATGCCTTCCCTTTTTGGGATTTTGCTCTATCATTTAGTAGCTTCATCTTTCTATTGTATAGTTTGTTTATGGTTGGGGTCCACCAGACAGGATGTCTGCCTTTGGAGGATTGGGTCTTGTTTTTTTTTGGGATCGCATGATCCATGCATTCCTGAAGGTGCTCATAGAATGCGTTTATAAAGGATTCTGCGGTCTGGGCCGTATTTTCCACAGGCCCGGGGGCTTTGAAGGATTCCACCTCAGTTTTGAGGAGTGTGAAATTTGCTTTAGAGAAGTTTTTCACTGTGGTTCTCTGGGCAGGGGGTGGGGTTGGGATGTGAATATCTAGTGAGATTAGTTTATGGTCTGATCTTACCAGTGAGGGATACACTTCTGGTCTGGAGCATAGAGTCCCCATGTTGGTGATGATCAGGTCCAGTATGTTTTCCCCTCTTGTGTGAGTGGTAAAATGTTGTTCCATAGCATTTGAGTTTATAAATTCTAGGAACCTTTGTGCTAGGGTGTTGGAGCTAGAGTAATGCTCCCAGTCTATGTTTGGGTAGTTGAAGTCGCCCAATATAATGGTGTTTTGAGAGACCTTCATATTTTCCAGTGTTCTCAGGAAGGCCAAGTGGGGTTCCTGGGTTTGGGAGGGTGGTCTGTAGCAGGCTATAAACGGGAAGGCAGTTTTACCCACTGTTAGTTGCACATGGATAGTCTCTGATGCTTCGTGCTTTGCCACCAACCTGGAGGTGTGGATATCTTTGATGAATATCGATACTCCCCCTCCTTTTGTGGTTCGGTCCAAGTTTTGGGGCCAAAAAGCATGGTATGAGGTATAACCTGGTAGTGCTGGGGTGCTCTCGGGAGCCCTGAACCAGGTTTCTGTTACTGCACAGATATTGGTGTTCTCCATGCTAAGGAGAGTTTCGAGTGCGTGCATCTTGAGGTTTAGACTTCTGGCGTTGAGTAGCATTACTCTTAGTTTCTTATCCCTTGTGATACCTATGGAGGTGGGTTTGTCTTTTGAGCCTTGCCTAAAAAAGGCACTATGGGGGTAGCAAGAGCCTTTGCCAATATCCGAAAGCCCAGGGGTGACAGGTGGAAGCCGTTCCTAGCGAAGCATCGTGGCTTGTCGAGCATATCATCTCAAGCTGACAGGCATTGGATCCCCTTTGAATGACACCAGTACTTAAGCCAATTGTTGAAATTGATCATCTTGTCTTCATATTGTGGCATCATTCTTGGTGAGGGTAAGATACTACTCAAGGTCAGGGTCATACCGGCCTGGGCTACATGCTCAGAGAGCTCCTCTATGTCTCTTTTCATGTAGTCCAGGGAGGTATGTCTCAGGTCATTCACACCAGCATGGACAATGACTGAGTCATATTTGTACTTGCCTTGGAGTGACCTGAGTGCTTGTGTTATGTGGCGGATCCTAGCGCCCAACAGGCTGCTCACAGTGACCCTCTCCTTGTTCAGCCTGGTGAGTGGGATGTCAGTGTGCCTGACGATAGAGTCACCTATTACAAGTGTATCAGGTGTGTTGTTTAGTCTTAAGGGCTGTGACTGTTCGGCACACTGGCTTTGTGAGATATGTGTTGCATGTGTTTTGTTTTGGGGTAGCGGTTGCTTGGGTGTCTGCTTTGGCAGTTCTTTATTTAGAGCCTCTGAGTACGTTTTTGTGTGATTGTGTGTTTGGTTTGCTGTCGTGGTAGGTCTATGTGAGACTGGAATTGTAGTGAGTGTGGTTTCCTTCTCCTCCTGACTGGTTATGCCAGTACTGAGCTGAGAGAGCTTAGCCCCCAGTTTGGCTATATGGTTGCATCTCTCATATGTGTTGGAATTTGTTGGGAGGAGGAGAGGGTTGTCTGTGTACATGAGGCAGTTGTAACATTGCCTCAAGATTCCCAGATTCACCAGCTGGACTGGAGAGGAGATTGACAACTGACCTTTGGACATGCTAGAATAATATTGGGAATTCCTTTATAATTGAAAACAAGGGTCAGTGGGGAGTGCGGGTGTAGTGCTTTTAATTTTTAGTGCTGACTTATATAATTGCTTTAGTGAGCAAGTGCCAGGTAACTTAAGTGCAATGTGTTACAGGTAACTTAAATGCAAAAACGACAAACAGTAACTTTCTTTCAAGTGAAACAAGAAAATAAGTACAGTAAGCAATGCAGATATCACTAGTGATCCACAGAAGCGCTGAGAAGCCACGTATTAGGTGGAATTAGCGTTCCAGGGAAATAACAAGCAAACAAACAACAAGCATATAAACAAAGCTAGATTCAGCAGGCCTGGATCTAGTCTATGCTACAGCAAACAAGGTGTACCAATTTCAGTAAGATACAGTTCAAATATTCAGGCACTATAAACCTTTAACCAGAAATTCCCAGCTCAGAAGGGCAGAGTCCAGCCTCTTCTCCCACAAGAGTGCAGACCACGAACCTTCTTAATGTAAAATAACTGGCCTGAAGCCCAAGTGCTTAAACCAGAACTAATAAACTTTAAGAATAACAGACACTGGGCTCTCAATCAGCAGTTCCCAACTTAGAAGGATGAAAGCTACCTGTCCTGCTACCACTGTGCATGCCACAAACCTTCCTAATGTAAAACAACTGGTCTGAAGCCCAAGTGCTTAATCCAAAAGACTTAGAATGATAACTACACTTTAATCAAGTTACTACCAAGCAGTAATAAATACAATTGAATACTTTAGAGAATGCCTGGATTAGTGCTCAAGTTACACAAACAAAGCTAGATCCAGCAGGCCCGAATCCAGTCTATGCCACAGCAAACAAGGCGCACCAACTTCAATAAGAAGCAGTTCAGATATGCATGCACTATAAGCCTTTAACCAGAAATTCCCAGCTCAGAAGGGCAGAGTCCAGAGTGTGATTGTTACTTCAAATGAGGCTGATTTATGATTGGACTTTACCAGGCAGGGGGCCACACTTGGGGTGGTGCAGAGATCCCCCATGTTTGTGAGCACTATGTTAAGGATGTTAGAGTCCCTTGTGGAGGTGCTGACTATCTGCTCCAGAGCATTTGTGTTAACAAAGTCCAGGAACCTTTGGATGAGTGCATTTGTGCTTGTATATGTTACCCAGTCGATGGAAGGATAGAGTCACCCATGACCTGGGTATTTGGCAGTACTGTGAGTGACTTAAGCAGGTCCAGGTAGGCTGTGTGGTTTTTGTTATTCATGGTAGCAGACCTATAACAATGATGTGTGTGTGTGTGTGGGGGGGCATTTCCTACAGTTAGTTGGACCTGGAGTAACTCTAGAGAGTCATATTGTTTAACCTGTCTTGAGGTGTATTTGTCTTAATTGAAAATGGATACTTGTTCTCCCTTCATTTTGTGGTCTGAATGTGTGGAAGGCATTATAGCCTTGTATGGCTGGGGTACTCTCTGAGGCCTTGAACCATGTCTGTGTTACTGCACAGATATTAAAATCTTCCAAGGTGAGAAGTGCTTCCAGTGAATGCAATTTCTGATTTAGACTTGTAGCATTAAGCAACATAACCCTAAACTTCTTTCTAGAGTATATTTTTATGTCAGAAATGTTCTTATGACATTGCCTAAAAAAGGCACTATTGGAGAGGCACATGCCTTTGCCAGCAATCTGAAGCCTAGAGGTGACAGTTGAAGACCATCTCTGGCAAAACAGCATGGTTTGTCAACCATATCATCATAGGCTGTTCGATACTGGTTCCCCCTGAATTGACACGAGAAGCTAAGCCAATTGTTGAAGTCAATCATTTTTTGTTTGCATTGTGGCATCATTGTGGGTGAGGGAAGAATGCTTCTTGGGGCTAGGGACATACCTGCCTGCAACACATATTCTGAAAGCTCAATCATGTCTTTCTTCATATAGTCCAGTGAGGTACATCTCAAGTCATTCAGGTCAACATGGAGTATGACAGAGTCATAACAGTACTTGTTGAGAGACTTGAATGCGTGTGTGATTTGGTGGATCCTGGCACCAGACTGGCAGCTGACAGTGACTTTCTCCTTGTCCACCCCAGAGAGGGGGGGAAATCTGTGTGTTTCACTATGGAGTCACCTATGACCAAGATGTTTGGTTTAGACATGTTTTGCCTTAGGGGCTTATTGAGTGAGATACTGATGCATGTGTTATTATGTGTAGTGGCTGCTGTTGGGACCATATTGTGTGAAGAAGGTTTGTGCTTGGGAGGTCTCTCCTCTTTTGGTATATTTCTAGTGAGTACCTCTGCGTATGTGGGTTTATGTGTTGTGAGCTTGATATGTGTTGAGTGTGGGTGCTGACAACCTGCTTGGTATTTGGTTGGTTGTTTTATGAGCGAGAGAGAGAGAGAGAGCATTAATTCCAGATTCATAGTATAGATACGTCTCTCACATATTGTATATGTATGTTTTAGGAGTAATAGGTTGTCTGCATACATAAGGCAATTGCTAAATTGCCTCAGGATGCCCATGTTAATCAGGCTGGCTGGAGAAATGTGGGAAAATGACCTTCCATTATGTCAGGTGTATGCTGTAATAAGTGGTGGGGGGTAGGCTAGATGGACTACGTTCTGCTTTAGAACTAGTAAAATCAGCTAATCTAGGGGAAGTTTTAGGGGTAGAAACTTGCACCAGCACCTCAAAAAGCACAGCTGGGTTGCTCTCTGGGCAGCAGTGCACAACTGTGTTGTGCACCAAGTAGTAGGGAAGCTTATGAGGGTTCCCTGGCAGTAATCTAAGGAAAATTTGACATTTTAAACGTTTGTGTCTATACACGGCAGTGCTAACCACCATTGCACAGTGTGCAGCTATGCGCAAATGCTGCGCTAAAAATATTGGTTAAACGAAACCGTTTTTAAACAATCTAACCAATAGGAAAGCCCAAGACTGTGCCTTTGTTCCAACAATTCCCACCTCAGCTGGGTCCTTGACTACACTCTTCTGCCACAAGGGTGCAGTAGGCCCCTCATAATGTAAGATAGCTGGCTTTAGTACTCAGAAAATACCAGTTTATCTGTTGGATTAGGGAGCATGACCTTTAGCTAAACTGCTTGTCATAACGCTCTTTCCATAAACCTACACTACAAGAAATATTGTGTATTACACACCATGTCCCATGTCTTCTTCCATGGCATGCACCTTACAGTATTTTGTTTAACAGTTAGTATGCTTTATATTTTGGCATATTCCACTTTGGATGAAGTTTTTATTAATATGGCTTAGTAACCATATTTAATTGAGAACTAGAGACTATTATTTACACAATGAATACAAGAGCAACAGTTGTCATATATAGCCATGTGTCTGTACCAGGACAGTTCAGTGGACATCAGAACATGTCATACAGAGTGCTTGAAGCAGAATCAGCCATGTTATGTTGTGTTTTGTTTGTTTACTTGTATTAGTGAAGGAATTATCAACAATGCAAGGTAGTGTCATGTGTGCTATAATCCCTGTGTAGATTCTACTGTTACATTCCCATAAAACTGACTTTATTGCAGAGACAGGAATATATATTTTACCCCAAGGAGCTGATACTAGGTAAAGATCTATAACCCAAGGGTAGCATGAGGAGGCCTTCCTTTCTTTTTAACAGATTTTGCCCAGCTAAAATTGTTTAGTTGTATGGTGTTTCTGCAACAATTAGTAAGAAGCTTGTAAATATTATTTCTGTAATGAACTAGGAAAAGAATGCTGCAAAATGTACAGAAAACATATTTTAATGACATAATACAGTCACTTTCCTCTTATCACAATACTCAGATATCTTTAGGAGACTGTAAGTTCAGCATTAACTTAATTATTCAAGTCACCATTCTACCAATCATATTTCCCACTGGATGCTCATCAAAGTATATTTGATATGCATAAATAATATAGATATGCTATCATAACCACTACTGCCATGCATTACAATAAAGGATCTTTATACGTTCATTTCATAGATAGCTACTAGGCTTGCAGTCCAGGAGACCATTGAGGAACATAGCCCAAGTTTCCAGTTGCCTCAAAGTACTGCCTGCTTAAATGACTTGATCAAGGTCAGATAGTAGGCAAATGTCAGCAACATTTTCTTTGCAAATTTAAGGGCAGTAATCTAACAAAATAATTCAACAAGATACTGACATTCCTAAGACATGGTCACATACCTCTGTACGTTAATGACCTATCTTTATTGTCTGCTAGATGCAGTTTGCTCCATCTGAAGAGTCATTGTATGATTATTATTGAAAACAGCTGATAGCATTAACATGTAGTCCCCGAATGTCAGAGTGTTACAGAGCAGTGTTGGGTAAATAACAGATGTGGATTTATGAAGCTACTCATCAAAACGTTATAATGTCAAGGAAACTGGTATTTAAATATACTTCCAATGCTGAACAGTGATTTCCTCAGGGTAATTTTCTTTAAACAGCCAAATGTTCTGCATCTCATCAACCATGTTATTTTGTTATCCTGGTGAGACTTGCAAAGGCAGGAAAGCTTTGCTATTAATTCAGATCCTGGAGAGTATAATTCCCTTAATGCCTTTATTAGCACTTCCTCATAACCTGCTGCCTCTTCGTTGGTAGTTGCAGGGCATAGCAGCTTACTGTGAACACCATTTAAATAAATGCTGTTGTGGCCTGGGATAAAATTTGCTATGGCAACAAAAATAATCCATACCTCAATGGAAACCAAATAAAATGCATGTTGGCACATATTTTGGAAGACATATTTAGGAAATATTTTAAGCATTTCTGATTTTTGCCTGCCAAATGCAATCGGTGAATTAATTCATTGCTTATTTTACAGAATGCATTAACTCACCCACAGATCAAATTTAATTTAATATTTCTCTCCCTGCTTAGGGAAGGGCATACGTTGATGAGATAAGTATGTCCTAGACAGCAGACTTGCTTTATTGTAACTTAAAAAATTACTTTTAACATTTCCTTGTGCGACCTGTAACTATATGTAATGCAATATAGCTATGGCTACTTGTTGTGATGTAGCTGGACATATCTGTTCACATTACCATATTTTTGTTCTTAATTCTGTTCTCATAGCAGGATATAGTCCTGATTGTGGCTGTAGCATCTCAAGTGTCTATTGAATTTCACATAAGTAAGATGGGCAAACCTAATGTCAGGGGGGAGGGGTATGCTGCAGTCATGTAATATTGCATTCCCATGGAGGAGGAGCTATGATTTAAAGGGTGGCCCAAGGATGGTCATTTGGTTACCAGTCCACAATCATGGCAGCCTCAATGGTGAGTAGACAGGAGCTTGGACAGGAAGGGCATTATGGTTCTCACAGTGATGTGGGTCATTCATCCCAGGAGAGGAAAGGGAAGGGGTTAGGGCCCATAATAAATTTATTTATTTCCAGTTTGATAACCGGGGTGGTCCACTGGGCTCAAGGAGCCCATTTTCAGTGGAGGCCTGGGGAGAAAAGCTCCAAAATTACAAAGATACAATAAAAAATACAATAAAAAATACGATAAAAAGTATAATAAAATGCAGTTATGAATAAAACCTAGTAGTATATAATATTTTAAACAAAGTTGTAAGATGATACAGTGAGATGTAGCAAAAGTACAGTGCAATAAGTAGAGTATGGGAGACTTGAGGATAGTTCATAAAGAACATGCATGGTAAGGAAGATGGGTAGTGGAAAGTATGCACAGTAGTAGGAATAAATACGTACAAGTGGAGGAAGGAGAGAGAGACAGTTGAGTAGTGAAGCAAGAGGCAATTGTTTATTAGAAAGAAGAACATATGTGAAAAAAAAGCAATAGGGGGTAATATAAGGGGGAAGGAAGGTAACGTTAGTAGAAGAGTGCTGGACACAATTTGTAGAATGTTAGAGTCATTAGTTAGTCAAATGTAATATAGGTTTAGAAGGAAGAAGTATATAGGTAGAGAGAGTACAGTAAGAAGGCTATGTATAGTATTTACACTATATACATTAAAGGTTTATAAGTTATGTTAGAAATATCAAGAGGAAGCTGTTGGGCAGAATAGCAAGGTGAAGAAGTATTTAATGAAGAACAATTAGGAATGAGTTTATTAGGATTAGGGGGGCAGAGAGCAATTACATTTCCAATTATGGGAGAGATGAGAATGGAGCTGGGATTTGAAGAGTTCAAGGTTATTGGAGATTCTTAGCGAGGGGGGAAGAGAGTTCCATTTTTTTGCTAAGGAATAGGATAGCAGAGACTGGCCAGCGGGACGTTTTGGTTTGTGAATAGAAAGTTGATTTTGTTGTGCAGATCTTAGGGGTCTATGGGGAGTATAAGAAGGAAGGATGTATGCTAGAGCAGGGCATGCAGTAGGTTTAAAGATTAATTTGTGGGCTGTAGTGAGTTGGAGGTAATCGAGGTAGTTGGGAAGCTCTAGCCATTTTAGCATGTGTAGGGAAGAGCAATGGTGGGAGGAGTGTTTAGATTTAATAGCGAATTTGGAGATTTTGTTGTAGCAGATTTCTAGTTTTGAGGAGATGGAGGAAGCAAAGTTGGTTAGAAGAGGGGCACTGTATAGTAGTGATGGTAGTAAGTAGGTAGTGGTAAGAGTTTGCCTGGTAGAGGGAGAGAGGAAGTGAGAGTTTCTGTATAGTAACCCAAGTTTTTGATGTTTTTTTTTTATATTTAATTGGACATGAGTATCGAATTTTTGGTGTTCGTCGATAGTGACACCGAGAAGTTTAGCGAAAGGGACAACTTCTATTAGGGAGTTGGCATTACTGGTAATATTGAAAGATTGTTTGTCAAGGTGCAGGTTTTTAGAGGGAGAGAAAAGTAGGATTTTGGATTTATTAGCATTAAGGGAGAGGTGGTTTTGAAACATCCAGTTCTCAGTGGCTGTAAAGGCAGATTGGGTAATTGCTTGGAGAGCAGGAAGATTAGGAGCAGAGCAGATTAAAGTAGAGTCATCTGCATACTGCACTATTTTAGTGTTGGGAATGGCTGCATGGAAATCATTAATAAATATATTGAAGAGCATTGGACTGAGTATTGAACCCTGGGGAACACCGGTTGGGGTAGGAAGGAAGATTGGGGTACTAGTTTTTCATTTCACAGCTTGGGATCTGTCAGAAAGATAACTCTTAAACCAGTTAAGTGAGTGCTGATCGAGATTGAAGTTAGACAGGTGAGTTAGAAGGTGGGAGTGAGAGACAGTGTCGAAAGCCTTGGAAAGATCTAGAAGGACAGTGGATACAATTTCTCCAGAGTTCTGAGCATGGTTTACTATGTTTAAAAATTAGAGGAGAGCGGTTATTGTACTATGGCTGGGGCGGAAGCCATGTTGAGTAGGGGTAAGGAGGTGGTTACTGATAAGGAAGGGCATAAGTTGGTGGTGGATGCATTTTTCTAGAATTTTTGATATTGGGGAGAGACTGGCTATTGGATGGAAATTAGAGATGTTATTGTTTTTGCCTCCTTTGTGAAGAGGTAGGATATAGGCAGCATGCCACAATTTGGGGACGTAAGATTCATGAATGGATCGGTTAATGAGAATGCTAATGGGGATGGCAATGGCATCTGCAGCAAGCTTTAGAAAGTGTGAGGGGATATTGTCAGGGGCATTGGAGCATGGCTTGAGTTTAGTGAGAAGCTTTAGAAAGAGTGAGGGGATATTGTCAGGGGCATTGGAACAAGGCTTGAGTTTGGTGCAAGCTTTAGAAAGAGTGAGGGGATATTGTCAGGGCCATTGGAGCAAGGCTTGAGTTTGGTGAGAAGCCTTAGAAAGAGTGAGGGGATATTGTCAGGGGCATTGGAGCATGGCTTGAGTTTGGTGCAAGCTTTAGAAAGTGTGAGGGGATATTATCAGGGGCATTGGAGCAAGGCTTGAGTTTAGTGATAAGCTTTTTGATGTGAGAGATAGAGATGGGTTTTAGATGGAAAATAGGGAGAGGGGTGGGAGAGGGAGATTGAGTGAAGGAAGGGAATGTAGGGTTGAGTGGAGGGGAGGAGATATTATTGGGGAAGGTCTTAGTGAGTTCAGCTATGGAGTTGGTAAAGAAGGAGTTGAATTGGGTGGCAATTTCTATGTCTGTTAAATTATTATCAGGACAGGGATTGTTTTTTGTACGTGGGTGCAGAAGAGAGTTTATGGAGTTCCATAACTGTTTTGGGTTTTTTTAATGGGTAGACTGTAGTTTAATGTAGTAGGATTTTTTTGTCTTTTGTAATAAGCTTTTTGGTTAGGTTATGGAGTTGCTTGTATTTGAGGAGGGTGTCAGGGAGTTTTTTCTGATTGTAAAGTTTCCAAGTCTTGTTTCTTTGTTGCATAAGTGATTTAGTGTCTTTAGTTAGCCATGGGGCAGAGTAAGGTTTTATTCGCTTTGTTCTAGGAGGTGCTTGGGCATTTAGAATGTCTAGGAAGGTTGTATTAAAGAAATGTACGGCTTCATCTAGGGGAAGAGATTTTAGATTGTCCCAGTTGGTTTGTTTGTGTTTCTGAGAATATAGAAGAGTTGAAGTTTTTGAGATTACGAGTATAGGTAAATTGGTGTTGATGAGGAGTGGAGTGGGTAGCTCGGAGAATGAAAGCTGGGAGATGGCCACTCATGGTGTCTGGTAGAATAGCAGAGTGTGATATCTTATTTGGGTGGGAGGCTAAGATCCAGTCCAAAGTGGACCCTGGGGGGTTGATTCTATTAGGTCTGGTAATGCCGTTTATTAGTTGAGTGAAGTTGAGTAGATTAATCAATAAAGAGGGATTATTGTTATTAATTTTGTTCCAATCTATATTCACATCTCCTAATATGTATGTCTCTAGTTTAATATTAGTTGAGGACCATAGTAGAATGTTTTCAAGAGTAGGGATATTATTTCCAGGGGAAATGTAGATGCTCATAATGCAAATATGTTTATAGTTATTCATTTTGAGTATCCCCATGACTATTTGAACAATGATAAATTGAGGAATGGGGTTTTGGTAAGGACTGAGGTTAAGCAGGCTGTTATAGATTAATGCTACTCCACCTCCTTTTTTGTTTTGGCGGTCACATCTGAGTGCTTGAAAGCCAGGGGGAAGGATCTCAGAGTCAGTGATGTGGGGCTTTAGCCATGTCTCAGAGAGTGATACAATGTCTGGAAGAGTATGGTTAAGCCAGGCATGGAAGAGAGCTATTTTATTTTTAAACTCTGGGTATTGATTGTAACTAGCTTAAGGATTTGTGGTTGGAGGTATTGGGCAAGGTAGGGGAAGAAAAGTTAGTAGTTGTCTGAGGACCAGGGTTGGGGTGTATGTCTCCTGCTATGAAAAGCAGGTTAGAGGAAGAAGGGAACAGGATCTTTGAATTACTTATAGTAGTTTGTGGAAAGAACATTTTTCCTTTGGGAGTATGGAGTTTAATAGAGTAGGGTAGCAGTCTGAGTTTGAAATAGTGAAATGGGTTTGGTTGAATTAGGCAGGGGGATATAGTGTGAAAGTGGAATGAGAAGGGGTGGAGCTGGTGGAGGATAGTGGAGGTGGGGGAATAAGAGGGGGTGGAAGTTTGTAAGAGGAATAAGAAGTAGCAGAGAAAGCAGTTAGTAGGAGAAGAGTAGTTATATAGAGTGGATGAAGACAGTTTGTGGAAGTGGTGATATCTTCATTGTTAGATTTAGGTATAACGGGAAGTGTCAGGATGTTGTAGGGGTGTTTTAGGGTAAGAGGGAGGAGTGATGGAGAGAACAGGAAGATATAGGACAGAGCGGAGTGAATATTCAATTGAAAGGGTTTAGGGGAGGAGAAGAGATGGGATTGGTTGGAGGTGAGGGGTGGAGTAGGGATGGATTGGTTGGAGATGAGGGGTGGAGTAGAGATGGATTGGTTGTAGGTGAGGGGTGGAGTAGAGATGGATTGGATTGGTTGGAAGTGAGGGGTGGAGTAGAGATGGATTGGTTGGAGGTGAGGGGTGGAGTAGAGATGGATTGGTTGGAGGTGAGGGGTGGAGTAGAGAATGGATTGGTTGGAGGTAAGGGCGAGGAGAGATGTAAGTATAAAAGTAGGAGTGTTGGGGGTGGGTGGAATTTGGGGGTAGTGGAGTGGAGTGAGCCCGACACAAAGGAAGGACGCAGCAGGAAGATGAGAAAAACAATCGGTATAGTGGACGGTAAGAACAGGAGAAGGTAAGTAAGGAAGGCAGAGGTTGTGGGTGTAAGGATAGGAAGAATGAGAGGCTGTAAGGAGAAAAAGGCTAGTATAGGGCTAGATGTGAAGAAGAGGGGGGCAAAATACTATGGTTTGTCAACTATAGAAAGTTGAAAGAAATAATAAGTAAATCAGAGGTGGGGGTGAAGACTGCCCTCTAGTGATCAAAACCTGTAGTAACAGTGATTGGAGATCACAGTAGAAGGCTGGAAGTGGAAAATAATTCAGAAGGGAAGGACTTGAGGGTGTTGGAAATACTACAAAGGCTGGGGTGACTTTGGTAAGGGTGGATGCGGAGTACAAGTGAGCAAGTGGTGGGGGTATGGCTGCTGGTTGTTCTGGCGGTTTAAACTAGACACCTAACAGGTATCATAACATTAACCCATACAAGTAGAGATAATAGAACCTTAATTAACATACAATCTTAGTTTGTCTTGGAGATTCTGTCCAGGGGATACTTTGGATACCCAGGTAAGGAGAGACACAAGCAGGGTGTGATAGGAGAATATAGTTGATCTTTGAAGTCCAGCAGGGCCCAACAGGAAGTAGGAAAATTAGGTAAAAGTAGTTTGCACAAATGGTAAATATAAAGTTAGGCCAGGGGAAATGTACCCTCAATGAATAGATGCCAGTGAAAAAAAAAAGCCACCCCGATGATGCACGTTCCTGCTGTTGCCCTGAGTGGGGGTACCCAGGGCAGGGTAATAAATGTACCTAGCTTATGGGAAGATGTTTGATAGTCAAAAGATACTGGGGCAAAAATGTATAAAAAAATACTATACATCTGCACAAATTGTATACGTGTTACTGTGCCTGACTTATGAGTTTTAAGAGAAGCAAAAAAAAACCTTAATTTTTTCTTTCAGCCAAAGAATACTGGCAAACAGATATTTTGTAAAAATAATCTTTCAAAGGTAGCATAACATATACTTGGCTCATATATTTCTTTTCTTGTATTCTAATATATATATATATATATATATATATATATATATATCTTTCAGAAATATATCTGTGTAGAATTTATACTTGGACTAACATAGTAAGTAATATTTAATCACACATTAAGAAAAAAACATGTAGTGAAACCTGTTAACTTTTCAATAGCACACACATCTGTTCAATACATCACTAAGAAAATGACCATGCAGCAGAGTCAGTGGCCCAACAGGTGGCACACTTGCATTTGGTGCAGAAGGCTGTGAGTTCTATTCCCTTACTAGGCAGATCAATGGTAACACTGCAGTGTGACATAAGGGGGAGGAGGTGCTGCACTCCTCAGCCATTAAACTAAGATTCCGTCTGTCTGAGTCAGTGTTAAGCTCAACAGATGTAAAAGATCAAACTGCACGTATTGAAAAGAGTTGTGGAATTACCCTGATGCCCTGGCCAAATTTCCCCTAATAGTACAATTATCACCTCAAGCCTCCTCCACTAGTAAGATAAACCCAGTTAACAAGAATAAACTAAATAAAATGCTGTACATTAATGGTGTACACAGCAGTGATGTCTAAAGCTCAAGACTTCTTTCCACTGTATTCTTAAAGTATGTGAAATAGTGATGCCCAATAGATGGTAACCATTTGAAATCTCGGGACCTGCTTGAGAGACCAAATAGATGAAAATTCATATTTATGTATACTAAGTCTGACATTCCCATTTCTTGGAATATTCCCTTTTCTCCAGGGTATGGCAATCTCAGAGTTGGAATAGGTAAGTTTGGGGGGGTGAGGGGGGCCCATGTGCCCCACATTAGGGAGTGAAGGGGGGGGGGCTTTCCCACCTACAAATAATAAGTTTAAAGGAGATGAGCAATGTTCAATATTTGCACTTTTCCTGTATTTTCTGTCTTTTTTCCCTATCATGACACTTGGTAAAGTGAATCTTAAGATATCTGTAGGGAACGCTAATAAACTAATTCATCTGTGTAAATTGTCCCTGCCAGTTGGTTTGGGTCATGGCTGAAAGAGCCCAAGGAACTTTCCAACTACATAATTACAAAATTAAGATAAACAATTATTGAATTGTACATGTGTAGCTGAAATGAATTCCTTTGTTTGAGAAGTAACATTATTCAATTCATTGCAGAATGAGCAGTGAATGATGGTCTAAGACGGTAAGACATCGGATGTGTGTTTTTGTAAACATGATAATCTTAAAATAGTTAAAATGCCTTCAGACCTTTAAAATTCCTTATGTTAGCTCTTTGTATCTTGTAGATAAGGCCTTTAAATTGTTTAAAGCAAAACTTTTTTAAAAGTATATAATTTAGCCTTTAGAAATTGCTTTTAGGAGTACTGTAGACATGGTAAGCTTTGGCTGAGATGCCCACAGAAGACGGATAAAATGTTAATCTGGATTTCTTTCCCAAAGTACCAAAGAAGGAAATCATATTTTAAATATTTTAAAAGGCTGATGTCTCTACATAAAAAAATGGACTGATTATTTTAGGGAATTACGGTGGGGTGCTGAGAATGTTGTCAGATCTCTGTCTTTAGGTGTTTCTGCATTCAGGATTAAGAATATAAAATTGTAACATTTCAAACTAATAGGAACGTTGTGTTATATTTTGGCTTTTGGTTTATAAACTATTTAGGCCACCAGGATGAATTTTGATTCTCAAAGTCTATAAAATTTGAGCAAGTGTTGAAGTAGTACAGCCTTCTGGGTAGGGGAAGCAGCCTTCTATATTATGTATGCATACACTGTGATATCTGTGTTACAACAACAAGCAACGACTAGCTGCAGTACAGCTACTTGAAACTTAGTCTTTCAGTCAGCTTTCTACAAGATTACTTCATAATTCATACCTTCTTAACACACAAAGCTAAAATCACACACTTGTTAGATGAGGGTATGCCTACTTACTGTTGCACTCATTAATCCTGTGTAACTCTCCATGTGTAGGCAATATCACCTGAGCTACCCAGATAATTAGTTATACTCAAACTACCATTACTGCTGGAAAAAGAACACGGTGGCTTTTGGTGCTAGATTCTTTTCCATGGTGAAGTAACATTGTCAGGATTTGCAGAATGTATATTCAATGGCTTAGTTTACATTAAAACAAATTCTAGCTATCAGCCTTTGCATAAACAGTACAAATTCCTTATACATGTAATCTAAATACTTTGCAGATTCCAGCCGGCTGTCCTTTAAATAACTCTTGTACTCCCCTGGAATCTATGATATGCAGTGCTCACTGTGGAAAAGGTGGACTGCAACACTGTTAACAGTGCAGGCACTTTGCAACGTTTTACATAAAAGATCTTAACTCAGTTATCACTTGTGTAGAGCATACACTGTAAATTTGCTCATGTAATGGTGGATATTCTCAGGTATAGTAAAACTTTTATTTCTGAGAGGAAAGTACATGTCAGGAGGAATAGAATGACACTTGTGACCACACTTCTTTTGAATCAGAGGCCAGAGGCTATATAGAAGTTGAAACTGGCAGTTGAGCTCGGATATACTGCAATTTTTATGGGAGCACATCTTTGCTTTAATGTAGCTATTATCAAGTCTCATTATATTAATGCAAAGTCATCTTCTCATAACTCATCAAATATTTCTGTAATTTAGGCTCCAGTTATGGAAAACTTTGAGGGTTTCCTGTACCTCTGAAATTCTACTGCTTCAGAGTTGTGATAGTCACGGCTGTGCAGTAAGCTTTGCCAAATGGTTTTTATGACATTTTGACTGGGAATTATTTGGTGAGTTGACTACATTTGTGTTGATTTGTAGTCATGTATTATTAATCCAAGATATTTGGCATGATATGAGGGAGACAGCTAATGACGTGGTGATAGGTTATAGCTGTCAAAACATTAACCTTTATTGAAACAATTTTTTTTTGTTTGTTTTTGGTCTTGGCAGGATTCACCTCCTCAGTACAGTTAAATCTTACAGTAGGAAATTTCATGCCCATGACTGAAAAGGATACAATGGCATCACAGTTTCCAGACAGCATAGCAATTTATCTTTTATGCTTTTCCACATGTCATTTACAGATATTGAGAAACCAAGAAAATCCAGTGTAGTATATGATATATCCATAAGATTGAAACTATTGCTATAAAATTTGTATATCACATATTCTCTCCACAATTTTGAAAGGCATGGTAAATTATTTTTTTTGGAAACACATCTGCAAGGTTTGTCAGATTTTGTGAGCATCCAGATCACCAATATATATATATATATATATATATATATATATATATATATATATATATATATATGTATGTAATATAGTGTCAGTAGTGAAGATGTTTATTCATTTTAAGTTTTTGGGTATTCTTTGAAATATTAACATACAATTCTCTTCTAATTTGTATTTTTGAAAATAGAATATATTTTCAATTTTTCACTTCTATATCTCAAAATAAAGTCCTCAGAGTATTTTGTTTACTCATAAAAAAGATAGTTGTATTGCAGCAGCCAGGAATTCTCTCACAGCAAGACAATTCATCAGAAAACAGGATATTATAACTACAGAAACTCAAGTTTGTTAATTTCTAAAAGAGGAGTAGCCAAGAGGCTAAAAAAAGATACAATGTGCTACCATTCTGTATGTCCCTAGGGAATATGCCTTAAAGGTATTTCATACTTTTATTTGCAAGATGAGAAGAAAACCAAAGAATAGCAATAAAGCAGAAACGTACGAATTATGAGACTAGAAAAAAATGCTGTCTGCTTTTCTTTTATTCTTTACATGTTATCAAGATTCATTGGAAGCTATAAAAGTTATAGATGCTTATATTACAGATTTTAAGGATAAAGGAAATGACTATGAATTTCAGAAATTACATGATTCAGAAACAAGAGAGAGAATACTTTGCCTTATAAGAAATTATGATGCAAGTGTCAGACCTTTAAGAGAAGAAGATCTGACTTTATCAGTGTAAGGGAAAAGTATAAAATGCTCATACCTCATTGGCTTTCTGGTTCATTTGAAGTGTGTAAGACAAAACGTGAGTGAAAAATAGGTAAAATAAGACATAAAATAAGAATGCATTATAAGATTAATGATAAGAAAGGAACCACAGCATGCACAGGACTTATGCTACTTGTTGAAATGCAAGATTCACACAGGCGTGGATATAATTCTGACAGAAAAGTGTCCAGAAAGTATTTGTTTTTACAGAAGTTGTGGATGAAAGAATTGTTTGCAAAGCTGTGAAAAAGAAATGACAGGATTGTTTAAAAGTTGTTTGCAAGTACTATTAAAGTACAAGCAGCTTATGCTATGCAAACAGATCATTCATTTCTGTGTTTTGGTCAAGTTATTCAATGAAAGTTGCAAGAAAGTATTCAATATCATGAAAAAATTTTGCATTTAAATTAAGCATAAATGCAGAGTGCTGTATTATGTTAGAAAATAAGTTTAAAGCATTTGATGTTATACTGCACATAAGAGAGAGCAGTGTACCCATTATAACATATACTCTTTGCAGCATCTAAAGACACTGGGGCAAATGCTACTGACATGTGACTGTGAAAATAAGCATACAATTATTTTTGTTTGTTTTGTGGCCCAGAGCAAGGAAGTTAATTTTGCTAATAGTTTGCATCATATGGTTTGACAGAAGTAAGAAATGACAAAACTAAATGGCAATGACAGTAGTACATGTTGGATGGAAAGTGGTCCTAGCTGTCAAGAGCAGAGTTAATCAGGAATTGAATCAAAACCTTGGTGCCACTTAGCAGTTAGACACTCCTTAGGGTACAATAAGCATGCTTTCTCTTTTGAAGCAGGGCAAAATTTGCATGTGCACTAATTCATAAGTCCAGAATAATATGATTACAAGAGTACCATACCTATTGCTTATAACTGAGGAGGAAGTAGTTTTAACAATGACAGAAATTAAGTTCTTCTAAGTATTAGATATAAACCAATGATTCTGACAGACAGATTAAGAAAACTTTAACTTTAGGTTGTGTACATTGAACATACATTTAGGAGGGTTTAGATCATTACGACTTCTGTTAGAATTTTGTCACCATCACTAGGATGAGAGTTGACAAGAAGAGGTCATTATTTAGTCAGCTATAATTGGAACTTTGTTTTTTTTAAAACTTGTTAGTCTTAAATCCTATCCAAAACAAGCTCTGGGGAAAATTGTGAAATGGGATGACCATGGAGTTGTCTACCTCACTTCCGCAATGGACATACCTCCAAGTAACTTGTTCCCCACAAGAAGAATGAGAGATGTTTTCTCAATCTCCACTGGAAGAATTTACACCAAGTCATGTAGTCTCAACTGCATGCAACTCTCCCTGTCAGAAAAAGCAAGCAGGCAAAACTCCCATTCACTCCATCCCCTCGATTCAGGCCCCTCCCACTCCATGCAGGCTCCTCCCCACCCTGCAACCGCCTCCTGTTCCAGAGCTACTAAATGAGCTCTGGTTGCCTTGATCATAAAGAGACAGGCAAGAATACAAGGTCATATCTCTATATGGCATTTTTAATCTGGTATGTCATTTCTGACAGAACAAGATGAAAAAATGTGTCATAATCTCAGAAACACCTTTGAGCAGGGTAAGCCTGAATGTATTTTATTTTGAAGGAGTGTATCTTACATGTTTATTATTATTCTTAATATCCACAAGTGCTTAAGCTGTCAGACACTACAAGTGCTTGTTTGGTTACGGCATGAATTCTAGACTTTTAAGACAGGGAAGACTCAATGTTGTCATATCAGACAATGTTCTGCAATATACGAAATTCTAGCTCAGAAGGTTAGAAAAAGAGTGGGAATTTTTAACATATAGCTACAAATTAATGATGCCCTCAGATGGATGGATAAACAAAAAAAAGCTATTCTATGAAGTAATCCGTGACTACCTCATACATGTTAGGTTAATAGTTATATATAGAAAAGGGTGTAGTGTATGGTGGAATCTTTTTAATAGATTGGTGGTCTGCTAAAGAGGAAATTAATATAATGTGGTCTTTCCTTCTCAGTTTGGAAGTCTCAGGAAAGGCCTCATGGACACTGGTAGCACACCTACAATGGCATGGCTATTTTCAAGAATACAGGTAAGTATTATAAATGCTACAGTCTATAATGTTTTTATAGGAGGGCTTTTCAGTAGAAATAAGATTAGAAAGTGACACTAAGCATATGCAATTTTGTGGTCCCTTAGAAGAATGGCTGTGGCACTACCTAGTGGAATACTAGTCCAGCTTCAGTTCTGCAATTTTTCCTGTATAGCAGTGCATGGTTAACTAAGTCATGTGACCGATGGCATCATGGCATTGTGGCAGCCATTAATTATAACATGAAGGATGTGAACAGAAACTCTTATAAGAGCTAAGTCAATGAGTGATGTAGCCTGAATCAGTGTTAAGTATCTTACATTATGCCACATGATCCCAAGTGGTTAGCTAAGTCAATATGTTCTATTTAAGTAACTATTTTGAATATGAAATACTACATTACCTACCAAGAAGTTATGTTTGTTTGTTTCTTTCTTTCGGCTTTTCCCGGTTAGGGGTCGCCACAGCGGAACTCCGGTCCGCTAATGATTGGCAGTAGATTTTGACGTGCTGGCTTGCCGGGCCTAACGCACAACCTTCAACGAAGGAACGCCCATTCATGCATGTCACCACACAGAAGACGCTCTAACTGAGAATTGAACGGGCAACATCTAACTGTGAGGCGACAACACTCACACAGAAATCAACCATTCTGGAATGTTCAGTAACACAGCCCAAGACAGTATGAGAAACATCAGCTTCATTTCACTGTGACTGGAAAATATATGTAAAAACTGAAAACTCTTGTCTCCTCAACATGCATAGCACTACAAAAACAGTAGTTTAAGGGAATTAAATAAAATAAAATACTATATACTTGCAAAATGCATTGACTTTCTGAGCCATGTGATTTCTAAGGAGTTGCACATGCTTATTATTTGCACAATGCTGGGAGAAAAAAGAACACATTTTAATTACCAAGAACTGACTAAAGGCACTTGTGAAGAACCAGTCACATTTTAATTAGCTTACATGTTATAATAGCAATAACACCTGGTATGGGGATAGGGGTCAATATGAAATTCAGTTCCTCCAAGCATAAGTGGTTGATCACTTAGGTTGCGTCCCCAGGTTTATACCTGACTAGTAAGTAATAAATCACATCACTACTGTTGCCACCTCTAGATATTATTGTTGTACTATAACATACCAGAGATGCTGTCTTTATATGACAGGCTTCTCCATTTTAGAAAGTGTTCCTTGAATGGCTGATCATTGTCAGGATCACTAATAAGCCCAGCACTATGAAGAACTAAGTTTGGATCAACACCAGAATAAATGATTAGTCATTCATTCCTTTGTAAGAAACAAACGCAGAGATTGCATCCGACCTTACCTTTTGTAGTAGTCTCTTACATCTCTATTCACTTACCAATCTTTGATGTAAATAATGACCAAAAGAAATGCATGGATAACAAATTCTGATCTGCTCTGCAATGGAGCTTGGAGGCTGTGGTACATGAATGTTCACTGTCCAGTGATGTTGTAAACGTTTGTGTCATAGTGCTGAGTGCAACAGCTTTGGCACTACTGTGGCCAACAGACAAGAACTACATATGAAACTCAACATGAGGCTTGACCATACATTTCTGTATTACAAATAATATCAGTTCTTTTTTATTTCTGGTCTCCCTTACATGGTATATCAGTTTCATCCTGTCTTTACCACAGTTTGTTTAGCTACAGCTTGTTTCTTTATAGATGACAATTATGGTTGCTACTAGAAATTGCTTCTGACTTGTAAGCATAACTTTCTCTCATCTGGTCCAGCTCCAATATTTGTATTTTGCTAGCACTTTTATTTTGTATCATAGCAGTTATTAAACCCAAACTGTAAGAACTAAAATAGTGACAACGCTTGAGAGCTCTTAGTAGGTCCTATACATTTTCTCATTCCTCCTCCAGTCTATGATCCAATTCTAATTTTTCAGCAAATTGATATGTAGTCTAACTCTAGTTTCTTCATCTGTATTGGTAACAAGCTTACTATAAAGTTAGATTTAGGCTAGAGTGGTCCATATAGTTCACTGTTCATTATTTCCTTCAGTGCAGATTTGCCCCACAATAGTATACTCCTACTGGTACATTTATCAATGCACTTAGTCTGGAAGTACAACACATACCATAATAAGTTGGGAATGAGCTTCAGAATGTAGTCCTGGGTTTGATACCCTCAGCCTTCCATTGCAAACTGTGTGACACTGGGCAAGTCACTTAAGTGGACCAGTGCTATTGTGCTACTCCTGAGAGGTACTCAAGCATAGGGAGTCTATGTAAGCATAGAATACCACCAGCATAGGGAGTCTATGAAAGCATGGATTACTGGTAGCATAGGTAGTGTATGTAAGCATAGAATACAGGCAGTATAGGGAGTCTGTGTAAGCATAGACTACTGGCAGCATAGGGAGTCTGTGTAAGCATAGAATATTGGCAGCATAGGGATTCTATGTAAGCAGAGAATACTGGCACATTCAGAGACAAGCTAACTATACACACAGGTAACATTTTGAAGTCCATTTTCTAGACTGACTTATTTTTGATGTATACTAAAAACTCTAGGAGCTTAGATGAATGGTCACACCAATAAGAGCAAGTCCAAACAGTACAATATGTCAAAGGTGAGACCAAAACAAAGCCTTCTAGTCTGAAGAAGCAGTGTTACGGTAGTGTGAAAGCACTCACTACAATAAAGTGTCTGTTGATCTATTCATAGGCTCATAGGTGTATACTAGGCTAATGGAGCTGGGGCCTTTACAAGCCTAGCCATAGGATTACTCTGGCATAGTGCCACCTGACCTTAGTTCCCAGTGCCTCTGACGAGTAGAGCCACTGGAGTTACCCATCCACTCATCAAGATTTCTCTTAAAGAGGGCCAGTGAGGTGCTCTGCTTGACATGTATGGGAAGTCTGTTCCATAGAATGAGCAGTCTCTGGGTTATGAACCTGTCCCTCCAGCATGTTCTGTTGATTGTGGTAATGAGGCTGAGGTCTCTGGAGTGTGTGGTGCAGAGGGATTGGGATTTCTTTAGATGTAGCATTTCTGATAGAGCTGGGTCAGACATAGCTTTGCAAGTCAAGCAGCGATCGTCTCTAAGGAGGTGATATGAGACAGAGAATAGTTGGAGTTTTTTGAGTCTGTCCATATAGGACAAGTGTTTAAGGCCTAGGATCCTCTTTGTGAGGTACTTTTGCAGCCTCTCCAGTTGTTGCAGGTGTCTAGTGAGGTACATGCCAAATGGGGCAATGCACTTGATGATTGGCCTAATGTGGGAAGAGTAGAGGGAGACAATGACCTCTTTCTTCCTGGATGTACAATCCTTAGTGATGAGATGTGCCACATAGCAGGACTTTCTGACCACAGTGACAATGTGGTGATCAAAAGAGAGGTTGCTGTCAACCTGTGTTCCCAGATCTCTTATAATGCCTTCTGTGTTCAGTGAGCTACCATTGATGTGGCAATTCATGGGAAGTGGGTTTTTCCCAAAGGGGATGACGACACATTTTTTGGCATTGAGCTTAAGGCCGTGGTTCTGACACCAGTCATTTGACTTTGTTTTGGTGTCACCTTTAACTTATTTTTGAATTTGAAGAAAATGTTATGTAGTCCTTGTACAGTTACTAACTTAATCGATACATCAGTAAATATATGCTACATGCATGCATGCAGGTAACGTTAACTTTTATTTTGATTATGTGAGACATGAGCTAACAACTGAATTTTATTTTATTAATTGTTTGTATTTATCAACCAGGAATGTCTAGCAAGGATGTTCCATTTTAGGTGGAGTCCATGGTAGAAAGGCTTCAGTATAAAAGCAATGAAGAAAACAAATACATAATTAGCATTATGTAACATACAAAATAACACACACAGAGAATGTACATCAATAAGTCTGTACATGACTGCACAAAAAGTGATATTATAAACTAACTTAATGAATTTAGTAATTGTATGTATATGTGTGTGTGTATCTATGACTATTCACTGAAAGTCAAATGACTGTGCACAAATCACCGAAAGCTCAATTCACTGAAAACACTTTTCACTGAAAGTTATATATGGCCTTTTCCCCACTGTTGTGCGACCCTGGAGTTAGTATATATAGTAAGGGGGGGTGGGGGTGGGCGTAGCCCCCCACATATTTTGGAGATATATTAAGTTCAGAAAAGAGTAATTTATTGGAATTGCAAATATCTATGTATATAGTTCAAAATATTTAAAATGGGTGGGGGGCTACCCCCAACACCTCCCCCTTACTATATATACTAACTCCAGGGTTGCACAATAGTGGGGAAAAGGCCATATATAACTTTCAGTGAAATGTGTTTCATCTAATTGTGTTTTTAGTGAACTGAGCTTTCATTGAATTGTGCACAGTCAAATGTATTTCAGTGAAATGTGCTCTCAGTGAATATATATATATATATATATATATATATATATATATATGTATATGTGTGTATATATATATATATATATATATATATATATATATATATATATGTGTGTGTGTATATATATATATATATATATATATATATATATATATACATATATATACATATACAAATATATACATATACATATATATATACATGGTATGTAAAGAAATCTATTGGCTATACAAGAATATTAAGGCAGGTGATGGTCATAACAAAATGGTGGATGACAATCTCACTAATAATGAATGGAGATGTTTAGAATCACTCATCAGCAACAAGGAAATCAGAATAATGAAGCCAGATAAGGGAGGAGGCATAGTAATATACAACAGTTTTGACTATAACGCCAAGATATTTAATATTTTACATCTATCAGGTAACTATGAAGCTATTTCTTTAAACCAAGTGAATATAGGTTACAAAAGAATTGACTTAGCTATTGAAGAATATTTGATAGAAAATAGAATCACGAATGAGATTTATGAATTTATTAAAGTAGAATTCCCCATAGTGGCGAACATTATAGGTATACCTAAGGTTCACAAATGTATGGACAACCCTCCGTTCAGACCCATCATTTCTGGATCTAGGTCGAAGACATATAATTTGGGTGTGACAATTGATAGATGGACAAAACATGTATATGAAAATATCCCACATCTAACCAAGGATTCTTGGAATTTTTTAAGCAAATTAACTTCTGATATTTGGAATAAAGGGTTGATTTTTTTGACAATTGATGTCATTGATCTTTTCTCATGTATACCTAAGGATTTAGGTTTGGAATTTTTCTGTAACAGTTTGAGAAAAGTTTCCAAATTAACATGGGATAAGATTAATTTAATCATGGATATGATGAGTTTAGTATTAGAACACAATTATATTCAATTTCAAGGCAAATTCTTTAGACAGAGTAGAGGTGTTGCTATGGTTGCCTCATGTGCCCCAATATTTGCAAACCTCGTAATGTTAGAATAGGAGTCCAAGTATGTGTTTCAAAATGAATTTAACCAACATATAGTAATATACACGAGATATTTAGATGATTTATTTATTTTATGGAACGGTACACAAGAAAAAATTAATTTATTTATCAACTATATTAATGGGACAACTGAGTTCTTGAAATTTACACACAATATTAATAAGGAAGGTACAGCGTATTTGGATACATATATAAGTCATACTAGAAATGGGTTTGCATCCAAAATATATAGAAAAACTACTTTTCAAATGACTACATAGAGTTTAGTAGTTGTCACCCCCCCATACATTTTCAAGAATGTGGTAAAAGGACAATGCATTCGGGTTGCACGTATGTCTTCGAGTAAAGATATAATGGAAGAGGAAATGGATTTATTATACAATATGTTTAGTGGTAGGGGATATCCTACCTCTATGCTAAAAGATGTCACAGGCTATGTGAGACAACAATGGGGCAACAAGTATTTACCATTGTTAGGCATGTCAAGCGAAAGTGGCAAGGATATTGATAGGAAGGACACTACATTTGAAACTTTTAGAAGAGTGTGTGTAATTATGTATACACCATATGCTAATCATGTGAAAGAAATACTAAATAGACACTGGGATTTGATTACAATTACAGAAAGTATAGGTATTACATTAGGTAAATATCCCATATGTGTATTTAAAACAGCCCCCAATATTAAAAAGTTACTTGAGAAGAAAACACATATAGTAAAATACAAGTCAAATTCTAAGGGAACTTCAAAATGTGGCTCTTGTAGCCAATGTAAATATATCAATGAAGAGGTGCGATTCAAGTTAGATAATATCAATAAGACACATATAAAAAGTAAGGTAGGAAATTGTAATACTAGACAAGTAGTATATCTTGTAAAATGTGTTGTATGCCCAGCATTCTACATAGGTAAGACCGAGAGGAATTTTAAAAAAAGAATATATGAACATTATTATAAGATTCAGACTAAATATATGAAGAATGCTTTGTACAAACATATATTTAGCAAAGGGAATCAACACCATTTCAAATTTTCTATTTTAGAACATATTGAAAGTAATGTATGTGGGGGTAATTGGAAAGTGTATTTAGCTATGATGGAAAGTAAGTGGCAGATATTCACAGATGCCACAAGTTTTCCAGGTATTAACGATAGTATTAGTATGAAACCATTTCTTATTCTTGACTAATTATGTTGTTGTTTTGTTATTTGTTTTAATACAACCAATACATCAGTTTAATTGCTCTATATTTTTAAACATGATTTTTAAACATGATTTTTAATATGATATACATCCTTCAAGACTTGTTTATTACATATGTATATATATATTAATTATTTATCATTCATCATATATATTCAAGTCCAAATTATATTGAACTTTAACATCATATAGAATCAATTGTTATGTGAATTCTTCAGAGCATCCATTATATTTATATATTTAAATATTTATATATTGTATATCAGTATTACATATATACACATTTTTATAAGTATATTCTTCATTTAATTTAGATAGCATACAGGCATCTGAATCAAGTATTTTAGATAGATATTTATATATGTATATATATATATATATATATATATATATATATATATATATATGTATATATAGATATATATATATATATATATATATATATATATATATACGTATATATATATATATATATATATATATATATATATATATATATATATGTAATGTTTCTTTAAACTTGAAGTTTAAACTTGAAATTGTTGGTGGGATAGATTTGTGCCCCAACAATTCCACCTGGGGAATAGACTTCCTCTCCATGTCAAGCAGAGTACCACACTAGCCCTCTTTAAGAGAAACCTGGATGACTTAATGGGAAACAGAAAATATACCCCTGGGATCCCACCTGTGTCCCTGTTGGACAGGAAAAACAGGTGCTGACTTTGTGGGAACATGAGTGAAATTCTTGGCTAGGCTTATAAGGGCCTCCGGGCAATAGCCTAGTATCGTCCGATGAACCTATACATCTACAGTGCAATCATGAGACATACAAATTCACATAATACTCTAGAAAATAGTTGGACAGAAATAAAAAACATCTAGTGCTGAAAGGAATTTATAATACTTAAGAAGAACAATACTAATTGTAGCTGTAATAAAATAGTTTTCTGGACATATCTATAACCACACAGTCTAAATCAGTTTCCTTTGTAGTGGGGTGTAACACTAACTTTTAGACAGCTAGCAATATTGATGTAATGTTCACCATTTGCTGTCACCTAGCTTATTAGTTTATGGCACATTTCGCTAAACTCTTATCTATGCAAATAAGTATTTTAAATAATTTGCATAGTGGTATATGAGAATATTCTTTATTCCCTAATTATCTTGCCATGATTAATTATGTGCGATACAAACCCTCCAAAGACACTTGCTTTTTGTTTGATAACTGGGACTGCATGAATCAGCTAACTAGGAGGGAAGTTACTTAAGTCTGTGGTCATTTCAAGTAACTTGTACATCAAGAAACAGGAGGTGTTATGCAACTGTACCTTTCACTGCGCTTTTGAACTGAGCAAAGTTGTGCAGGATGCTGTGTAACTTTACAGTGTGTGTATGGTGCATTTGTGCATATGCATCATCTCAGATTAAGCTTGAATATACGCTTATTAAGGTGACTCTTACTATAATATATGAAAGTTGTCAATTATTAGGATTGTTCTGATAGGTCTCATTGCTATGTCACTTTTTCTTTAGAAAAAAAATATGAATGAAAATTATTTTATCTGGTTTAACAAATTTTCCAAGGGATTGGTGGACTCAAAATGGATCTTTGTCAAAAGATTGAATGGATAAATTATCAAAACCCATATGGTCAACAATTCAGTCCATCAAAGGAAAAGTCAAACCCAAACAACACCCGCAAACAACAAAAACAATGCTTTTGCAGGAAAGCAACCCCCCGTTCCTCCACACCCCCTGCTAATAATATATACCAAATTCGAGATCACACTGCAGAGGGGAAAAGAGCCCATTTCCTGATCCCTGTTGTAATGCGATCTCAGTCAGAACAGTTCGACAGATTGAACTGTCGATCATACAGTCTAGACTATATGAGTTTTGACAATTTGTTCATTCAGTCTTTTGACATAGACTCCTCATAATTACTATAAATGAGAAAAGAATTCTAGCATCATTATTACAGTCTTGACCTTGGCATATTCCATGTATATATCTAAAGATGGGAGGGGCCAATATATACTCCATGTAGATTGCCAGCACCATCCACTGCTGGTAGGTGTAGGTAGCAGACATAAGTCATAGCACAGTTCATGAGAAGGCAGACAACAAGAAGTCATTCTGGACAGGGTTCATCAAATATTGAAAATTTGATATCAGTGCCTGACTACACACAACTCAAATTTAAAAGCAGCCATTTCCCCCAAAACATGCCTGTTCAGTCTGCTTTTGGTGATAGTGGTTTCTGCGGAGGCTAGATTGATTTCATACTGCACTGTAGATATGTAGCCAATAAAGACACAGGCATAGAAGCAGTAGCAGTGTAGGTGGTTTAGCAGATAAGCACACTTGCTTTACTGCTAGGAATATCAGAAGTATGTGGGTTCTGTCTACTAGTATGTGTTTGTACTCCTACAGCAAAATTTGACAGTGCAGCATTAAGGATTGTTATACTGCTGAGGTATCATCCTTCTAATTGGTTCATAGGTAGATACATGGCTAGCTAGCCTTGCAGGCCATTTTAAACCTAGCCAATTGTCCTTTTTGTGCTCAAAATCAACATATCCCATTTGGTTATAGATAAACTTACCTATTCCTTTGTCTATAATTATATATCAACCCTAGTAAGAATAACTGGGATCATACCATGAATACTTTGAGGGGGGTTGTGCATGGAATAAAGCATTTAAGAGCTGCCTCTGTCCATTAGTGGTGCAGGGGGCAGTCCTGGGGTAAATTTTATATTTCTCATTCTTAAATCTAAATTGCACTTGAATATGCTCAGAGATAAACTTTGTTTTATGTGGGTAGGGAGCCTGTTTTTAGAACAGCAGTATCCTAAGCAAGACACACCCGTCCATCCAAACCATTCTGTTGATGTTGAAGAAGCGGTTTAGATCCTTAGACTGAGTAATTGTGATACCATTTGACTTGCTGATGTGCAGTAAATGCACCAGTAATGGGTCAGAGGATGTCTTCTATGCCAGAGACAGGTCACCTCTTAGCAGTCTCTAGGATACAGAGTATAGTGACATGGCTTTGAGTCTGTCCATGCAGGACATGCTGTTTAGACCTTGTATCTTTTTAGTAAGGTATCTCTGTGAGCAGTTGTTGCATGTGTCTGGAGAGACACATGCCAAAGAGGCATTATATTCAATGACTGGCCTAATGACAGCTTAGTAAAAGGGGACAATAACATCCTTAGATCTGAACACAATCCCTTTGTTTATAAGCTGTGCAGTATAGAAGGACTTTCATACATCAATAGATGCATGTTGGTAAAAAGTTAGATCACTGTCCACACAAGTTCCCAGATTCTAAACAACTAGATCAAGTCTTAGGGATGTATTGCCAATGTGGTAGTTCCCTGGGGTAGGTGACGTCCCAAAGGAGACAATAATGTATTTTTTAGCATTTAGTTTTAGTCCATGATTATGTTACCCACGGTGGTGCAGTGGTAGCATTGTTGCCTCACAGCAAGAGGTTCTCCCGTTCGATTCTCGGCTGAAGCACTGTCTGTGTGGAGTCTGCATGTCCTCTCCGCGGTTGAGTGCATTCAAAAGACATGCATGAATGGGCATGCCTTCGTTGAAGGTTGGGCGTTGAGCTGGCACCTCGGCACCGTAAAAAAAAAAAAAAATCTACTGCCAATCATTAGCAGACCGGAGTTCCGCTGTGGCGACCCCTAACCAGGAAAAGCTGAAAGAAGAACAACAGTTTCAGTCTTTGATTTTGGTACCAATTATTTATTTGAGACAAATCTTCTTGTAGGATGGTCAATTAATTTGAGGATTCAATGACTGATCATAGCTTGTTCTCATCTGCAAGATTCACTGTAGGTAACATTGTTTATAATCAGATCAATGCATTGCTGCATTGTGGTTTTGAGATTATGAACATAACTAAAAAATGCATTGTGATTGTCATTGGCTTGGGTAGCTATTTTAGCCTCAAACTTGGCTTTTGTGGATTTTATTAAGCTTCTGAGGTATTGTATTTCAGTGACAAGCGCTCTAACACTCTAGGAATCACTCTTCTTTCTTTTGGTCAAAATTATTTTCCTTTTACTATTATAAAGGTTGTTGATATTATGGTTCCACCATGTGAGTTTGTTTCTTGGGTTTGTCCTGCACTTATTCTTACAGAGTACAGCTTCATCTGTGCATCCGTTTGCATGTTGATATAATGTTGTGGTATACACTTCTGCATATTCAATGGAGTTAACTGGGTTTGGTTGGGATTTGAAGCTTACCAATGTAGCACTTAGGAGTAGGTAGTTTGTCTTAAAAAAATTTCAAAAGGTACACTGAGTGAAAGAGATCTCTGGCTTTAGTTTTATTTTAAAGGAGACTACTTTATGGTCAGACCTAACAAGAGATGAAGGTATGCAAGGGATGGTGCAGGATGCTCCCATATTAGTAAGGACAATATCCAAGATGTTATTTCTCCTAGTGGGTACTCTGACTAATTGTTCCGGGCATGTGTACTGACAAAGTCTAGAAATCTCTATGCTTGTGCACTAGTAGTGCTGTAGATCTGCCAGTCTATAGTTAGTTACTTTAGATCACCTAGAAACATGGTATTGGGTTAATACTGAGTGATTCTTGTTCCTGTAGACAGACATTGTGGCTTTCTTTTGTCATAGAGGGAGTTGTGTAGCTAGCTAACATATAGTGCATGACCTTTCTGATAGTAATTTGGACATGAAGAAACTCTAGTGTGTCATACTAGCCTTGATTTGAGTCTGTAATGGATGTAGATTGAGACACCTTCCCCTCCTGCTCATTAGCTGGTCTGAATGTGTGGAAGGCGTTATAGTCCTGCACAGCTGGAGTGCTCTCCACTATTTTAAACCATGTCTCAGTCATTGTACAGAAATCAATGCCCTCCAGGGAGAAAAGGGCTTGTAGGGAGTAGAGTTTCCTGTTTAGGCTCCTATCATTGATAAGTAACACCTTCATATTTTCCTTTGTTTATTTCATTATGCTGGTAGGTTTATCAGGTCTGTATTGAATAAAAAATGCACTGTAGAGTGGGACAGTATCTTTGCCAGTAATAAAACCCTAGAGGGGACAGATGCAAACCATCCCAGGCAAAGCAATATGTTCTGTCGATCATATCCTCCCAGGCTAACAAATTTTGGACCCCCTTAGAATGACTCCAAAAACGAATCTAATTCTTGAAGTACTTTAGTTTTTGCTCATATTGCAGCATCATCTTTGGAGAAGCTAGAATGCTGCTTCCTGCTAGGCTCATACCTGCTTTGGACACGCAGTCTGACAGCTCCATCATGTCTCTCTTCGTATAATCTATGGAAGTACACCTCAAGTCATTGACGCCAGCATGAACAATGCAGAGTCAGAATGGTACTTGTTCATGAACTTGAACGTATGCATGATCTGATGTATCCTCGCCTCAGACAGGAAGTAATAGGAACTCTTTCCTTGCTCAACTTGGAAAGAGGCACATGTGTATGCCTCAGAATGGAGTCATCTGTAACAATAATGTTTGGTTGGTTCATTGCCTGCCTTACAGGCTCAGCATCTGTGACTCTGGGGCTCTTTGTGCTGTGTGAGGAAGTAGGTTTAATTTGCTGAATGTGCTTTGTGCCTGTGATGTGTTTTGGAGGTCTTTGAGTTTTAGGTAAGCTAATCTTTAGAACATCGGCATATGATGGATTGTGTATTTTGTGATGGCCTTGGAGAGATGTGATGTGTGGTGTACTATTGACGATTTTGGGGTCTGAGTTAATTGCATGTGAGATGTTTGCCTCCAGAGATGATATATATGTACATCTTTCGCACATTGTGTTGTTTTGTTTGAGTAATAAATGATCATTAGACAATTCTTACACTGTCTCAAGATATCTATCTCAAACAGGCTGGTTAGGGAAGTTGTGGGAGAAGTGCTGGTCCATGGTACCAACCGGAATGACTCTGGGGGCAGGGGTAACTATAACTTCTTGGAGGTCAGTTTTAGAATAATGTTTGGGTGGGCTTGCTACTGAGTACTTAAATTTCATTAAAAAACAACTAGCCTGGAAACCCCCTTCTGCCACCAGCAGGAACCAGTAAATTAATTACAGTTAAAAAATATTCAACAATGTAATACTAAAATCAATGTAAGCAGCATCAGTAAAACCATTGAGGCAGCAACACAGGTGGGTATTCAGATACCACAGTACTTAAGAAAAGAGTGGGAGAGATATTAATTATTTGTTTTATAATTAAAATTTGCAGCCAGAATCGTTTGGGTTGTTTTTGTAACCAAAATACACAGTCAAAAATATCTTATAATATTCTTGTTAAGAACATTTTTTTTTTTAAGATTTATAGATTAGTACTAGGCTAACTGCCCTTGTAGGCCATTTTAAGCCTAGACAATTATACTGTTTGAGAATCAAATCCTGTACCTTGTGTCTGTAAGCAAACACCTTAACCATTATGCCAACCCCCATAAATTATCACTTGTGACATAGACAAATTTACATTGATATAAAAGTAATCTAACTGTATTAACAAATTCACATTTACAAGCATTATACTTCACATATATTGCTATATGTCATATAACCTAAGCAACATTACATAAATTATTCAATTCCTGCCTTTTTAAACAAGAAACATCGTTACTAAACCATCACCTTTGACATAAGCAATCGTACATTTACATAAATGAAAACAAACCACACTGACACAGTCCTAGTTGCAAGCATTTTACATTACAAACTATACTGACACACTTCCAGTTGCAAACATTATATATCACTTATAATCTACCCAATCATTTTCAGTCAGACATTATGTAGCTCATTTAAGTCCTGCCTTCTTTTAAACCTCATTCCTCTCCTGTATGTATTGTTCCCACAGTTCTCATTTTCTTCATATGTAGTTTGCTCCTACAGTACTCATCTCTTCTTTCAAGCATAGATAATAACGTCTTTACATATGAAACTACTTTACCAGTGTACCTTATACACAACCGCACAGCATCTGCCAGCCCAAATTTTCTGTAATGTAAAAATGGAATTTTATCTTCACCTTGAGAAACTCAATTCCCCTGATAAATAATCATAAGAAATAATACTTTTATTTAACTTCATTAAAATGTAAATGGAATAATGTGTTCTATAACTCTCTTTCTAGTATTCTCCACAAACCAACAATGTATCTGCATTTCGTAAAACTTTTCTCCCCAAAAACAAATACCAAATAACCCATGCAAGATATTGCTTTCTAATGCATTTGCCTTCTTACTGTCATATCATTTTTCATCACTATTCATAACTTCATTGGTTTAGTTGTGTAGAGAGAGATTAATCCCTGACAAACTCAGATGACCTATGACTGATTACTGTCTTGGGTGTAGGAGACTTGAAGCTACTGCAAGAGGTGTCAGTAAGCTAAAGTGGTCTGCAGGACAATGGAATAATATGTCACCATGGAGAAGGGTCAACTCCCTTGCAATTCCTATGTACATGTCTACCCAGAAGCTTTACCAGATAGTGATAGGTAGAGTTAAGCCAGAAAATAAATCCCTTGTGGGTAGCATTAGCGATGCTGTTCCAGGAGTTTTCATCTCCCGTCTACCTCCTAGAACCTGCTCACAAAAGTAATTCGCTCACCAGTAAAGGAAGCAGGCAGTTTCAAATCTGGGGGAAGATTATTAAATTGAATGTGAGAGACCAAGAGATCAAGAAAGAGGTTTAGCAAACAGCTGATGGCCATAAATAAACACATTCATTTTGTATGAAATCATGTGAATTATCATTACCAGAACGTCACCCATCCAGAGGTAAAACAATAGATTGCAGCTAGTTCCTGAGTAACACGTTGCTTGTTTTGCATATCCTTTTCTTCTGATGATTCTCGTTTTAACATATTACAATTTTTAATGCCTTTATTAAATGTTACTGGAACCTGTTCCCCTTGTAGCCTTCAGCAGGATCTTGTATACCCTCTAAAATGCCTCTAAATATGTTTTCTTATGATTTTTGAAACAGCCATGCATAAAATGTGACTAAATGAAATACTATTGGTTGTTCATTCACTTCTCACCTTTTCCCTGTAAAATATATAGATAATATACCCCTTTGAATGGTATTAAGCCTACTACCGAATATTCCTACAGAACATGTTATTTTCTAATTCCTCCAGCAAAACCATAAACTGCTAAATATACTTGACAAATCAGCCATATCTTAACCAAATAAATTTTCTTTCTAAAAGTCATTTTTTTTCTTCAAACTTTCCATGTTATCCCAAACCTGACTTCATTCTAATTCCTTTATCTGGGAAATGTTCTCATTGTCTTGACCAGATTTCCCATATATGTATAAACAACTCCTTGGGTATCCCTGATAATAAACCAAAGACTTAGTGGAATTAATTGGTCAAGAAAAGTAAACAAACAAAATATTTGTGGACTATAAATATCATGAACATTATATAGCTTGTCCAGCTAGTTGGAAACACTCACTAAAGAAGTGAGGACAATCGTGCAATCTGTGTTAAATATTAGAACACTCTTGCAATCTGTGTTTAATATTGGGACAATTTTGCAATCTGTGTAAATCTGTTTTTAATATTAGGAGAATCTTACAATCTGTGTTTAATATGATATACTTGATTGCTTGATAGGAGATGAAGAGTAATTAAGTCATTTATTTTATTGAATATGGAAACTGCATCACCTAGATCTTTATTTTCTTCCAGCAACAAAATGTGAAGAGAACCACTATGATTCAAAAATTAGATAGCTATTCAGGTTATAGAGCAACACTTAAGCAATATAACAGGCTGGTCAGTAATCATTGTAGATAATAAATCCACTTAATTTCTGCAAAGCCATTTTTGCATTGATACCAAAATTTGTGCTGTAAAGGGTTCCAATACTGCTCAAAGTTGTGTTGGAAACACCGTACAGCTCCCTCTTCAGCTCTAAAAGGCTGGTTTTCCATCACCCCAGTATGCCCTGCCCACAACACCCATATCTATTAAAACTGCTCCAAATTTGGTTAACCAGAAACCCACAGTCTGTCATTATTGAGCCTCCACTAATGTCCAGCCAGTGTAACAAACATAGGTTCATCCAGGACCTGGACTTTCTGGCATGTCTGCCTCATCCTTCTGTAATCCTCATCATATTACAATTATTTTTGTCCTCCTTATAAAACCACATAGTTGTCACCCTAATGAAAAGTGTGCTCATGCCCTTTACTTTGCTAGGAGTCCTGTCTCCAGACATTTCTGCGTATACCTTACCACTACATTCCTCCTTTGTTCTGATGGATAGTCAGCACTTCTGACCTTAGTCTTCTTCTCTTCTTCTGTCTTTTTAGTCAAGAAAGAAGACATCCACATAATCTCCCCTTGCTTTTTGTTTAGCTTTCTCACTCAGATGAAAGCCAAGTGGTAAATCCAATGTGACTGCACTGTAGTACCCCTCCTGATCTGCCCCATCCTATTTCCCCACTGTCAAGTGACTGCCTACACTCACTCTGTAGCTCCACTTTGTGACATTCAACAGTCATCTTGAGCTGTGCAACTAGTGACCCAATCTTTTCCAAAATCTGTTCCCCTGACTTTGACAATCCTTCACTTATCTGCAACCCCAAGGCTGAACCAATTATCCTTGCCCACTTGATACCCTTTTAGCCCTAAGCCCCCAACAATTGTCCATTGTTTCATTCCTCAGCAAACTCACCTGACCTGTGTACCCACAATCACCAGTCTTGAACTCACTTTGCATTACATCCTCATACTTAAAAAAAAATCTTGACTCTGTAATCATTATAAGAATATTCAATCAACATTCATCACCAGATTACCTTCCTCTTTGTCTGCCATCTTGAATTTCTTTCTGTGCTTTTTCTTATTCTTATGCTTCTGAGCCTTTTCATCTCAGCTCTTACCTTCATCCTCTTTCCATCTGCTGTTTCCTATGAAAACCTGAACACCCTTCTTCAGCCAGCTTGTGAGTCAAGGGGCTGGTTGTTTCCAGGCTGGATATTAACCACTGCAATTACCCTGTCCCCATCATCTGTCTGTATACATCCTTCCACAATCCTTCCCTTTAAGGCTTAAGATATCCTTCATTTGTTCTTGAATATGCTGCTCTATCTGTCAGTGAAAAACACAATGGAACACACTGTTTACTGCTAAGCACCTTCCGCCACTCAAGTTATTCTGCTCCAGCTATACTGCACTTGTCCTTTTAATGTTTAATGAAACCTACAAAACAATTTTTTTTCACATCTTATAATTATTATTGTACCCTCAACCACAACAGGCCTGAACTCATTATCACTGTTGTATGCTTACTCTCTACCAGGCCTGTAAGAAACCTTTTTTTTTTCTAAATTATATTGTCTTATTAACACATAATTTGGTAATTAACAACCTTAACCTGAAATACAGGCCATTACAGGCCTCATCCTATGGCATCCTGTACTCCACCCCACTATTGAAATCCTAAGGCTTCAGGTCTGGCTTACAGTGCTTTGCTAAAGGACTTTTGTAAACCACCTCACAATAACATACCAGTCCTTTCTTGAAATTATTATTTTTTTATTTTATTTTAATTTTAGTTTTTGTTATTAATATATTTCCAAGCTGGCCATATTTATAGTTACCTCCCTTCAACCTCCAGGCCTCTGGCCTGCCTGCAGTCCTTGCCCAGAGGCTTTCTTAAAACCATAACTAAAACTCTATGACTTAAGCTAACAGACTAATGTACCTGTGATGATAGGAGGTATTGCCAGCCATGCCAGGAGAAGTAGGGCAGTGGATGTGTAACATATGGCATCACAGCTAGCTGTAATTTTGTAAATAATGATATGTCATTTGTATATCAAACTGATTTGTACAGACACTTGTGCTGAAAATGTATTTGTGAGGTTTGCCTGTGTTAAAATGTATCAACAATGCACCCTACTGCAAGGAAAAGAAATGTACATGCATTATTGTTACTGTTTAAATGTATACATTGTAACAGCATATACTGGGAGAGAAGAAGTTAATCCAACTGACGCTGGGAAAATATTCTTGAAATTAAATTACTTTATGGGTTAAGCCATAAATATGTTATCTCACAGTTTTGAATGGAGACAGAGACGCAATGTCTGTGCTAGAGAATAGGTTGTAGCTCCTCTAGGAAGAGTGGAATGGTTTTATAAGTTCCAGCAGCTGTACCACATCTGAGGAATTCTTTAGCTGTGTGTATTGTAGCACATAGGTGCTAAAATCCTGGCAGCTTCTAGTGATGGTGATAGCATGGGAAACAGAGTCAGATGACCAGATGTATGTAATGCCAGTCTGTACAGAAATAATGTTTTATTATTATTATTAGAGAATGAAGTCTGTTATTTGTCTTGGATATGACAAGGACCCCACACCCATCTTGCCTTTCTCTAGTCAGTAAATAGGAACAGTAATCCTTTTAGTCAATCAGGAATAGATAGTGAGACTAACTAAATACTGTATTTCTATAGCTGTGTGAAACTTTCCATCAGTGTTATTTTTAATATTCCCTGTGACTGAAAATATGGTGTTTACTATAAATAGATATTTAGTATTTTTATGTTCTTTTATGATTTATTATTAAATATATTTAACGTTTTCATTGTGGCTGGTCCTTTTTAGAAAATATTTAAGTTTTGAGAGTATTTGCACATATTTATTTGGTGATAACTCTGGCAACTCCTGAAAGCCTTGCTGTTTGGTCAGTATTATCATTTGTATTAATATTAATTTCACTCAGTATAATTGGATACCCTTTTAAGAGCCTTATAGTAACTGACTGGTAGCAGAAAATCTACCTTATAGTCTCGGCAAAGTTGGTAGAGCAGGTAATCTGTGTCTGCCTTTCCCAGGTATGCATGTGTATCCATGTGAAAATTAAATCTCAAAGAGTGTCTGTGTCAACTACTTGGGCAGGAACACAAAGCACTGGCTCTTAAGGGAAATTGTGCTTGATGTGTACAGGTCTGCATCTGGAAATACTGAGTGTATCCATTTGTATTCCAAGTAAATGTCCCCCTCCAGTGCCAGGGATGAGGATTCAAGTTCCTTGATTACTGGCCCAATGTAGAGAGATCATAGTATCACTGTAGCTTTTTCCTTTTTTTCTTTTTATTTTATTTTTATTTTTTTGCTAACTGCACAAAGATGGATTTCTCTCCTTAACCTAACTTCTAGGCCCAACAAAAACCACTGTGAGTAATAGACAAAAAAACCCCCCAGCTTTTTTAATAATGAAATATGCATCTCTAAAACTACTGATATCAAACATACCAAATAACTTGCCTAACTTTCGTTAAAAAAAAAAAAAAAAAACAGTAACACATACAGAAACTTGCAAACTCTTTGCCGGACCCGAAACAAAAACAGAAAGTCCCTTACTTTATTTACAAGACCTCCCACATTCCTAAACCATTTGAAAGCTGCTGAAGTAGGAATTGAAATATCTCAACTGCTTTGTTCCTGGCCTTTTCACTACCTCTCTCGGTTAGCTCACTCCTCCCTAACCCTCCTGAACTATCATGACCCTACCTGTCCATCCCCCTTCCCTTTATCCCCTACATCTATGAAAACCTCAAACCACTTTAAACTTTAAAAAAGGCATATACAACCAACAATGAGAGACTTAAAACAAACCATTTTGGAAACAACTTTACAAATCCCTTTTGCATCTATGATGTATGAAATAAAAACCTTTTTTTATCTACTTTTGATGATAAAATTGAACAATAAAGAATAAATAAAAATATAAACATACATGATTTGTTTGTTAAAAAACCTATGAGCAAACATTTATAATATATATATATATATATATATATATATATATATATATATATATATATATATAAAATATATACATAAAAATATATATAAAAAACAAATTATATATGAAGTTATGTATGAAAATGTTTAACTATCTGTATTGACAATCAAGCTCTGAATGTCCAAAATAATGTATATGATAAATTCATTTATCATTCAGGCCTGGGTTTGCTTTGTTTATATTTTTATTTATTCTTTATTGTTCAATTTTCATTATCTATGAAAACCTGCCTCAGACAAATGGGTAGCTTGCTACGACATGGCTAGCCACTCATTGTAACCATAGGCGAGTAATTGACGGTTTTGATCAGATTTTACAGAAAGGAGAAAAACAGAAGAAAACTGATTGATCTGCTCAAAAATTATAGCTCGTTAGTTTTAGCAAGTTAGATACACTAATGATCCCTATGGATAAAGTGCAAGATGGATATGCATTTTTTAATGGCAAGTAATATCTGAGTGGCTACTTAGTGAAGAACTGAAAGTGCCTAGTCATTTTTAGGAACAAGAGAAGTTTTACCTATTGCCTCAGTATTGATTCATTCTGAGTTGTGGCAGGATTCATGCCGAGTCATCGAAGGTAATTTCAGCTAATGGAAAAAACAAAAAACATTCTTTGAAAACCACTATCGATGAGCAACTCGATGATTTTTGTTTTTGCAGGGAGGAATGCTCCCCCACACTTATATATATATATATATATATATATATATATATATATATATACCAACTCCAAAGTCTCACATCAGTGGAGAGAAAAGCAAACGCCACTCACTGTGAAAGTCATTTTGGCAAACAGCACTCTCTCTTTTTATGTTCACCTAAAGTACATTTCATGACATGATGTGCTCCCATAGTGGAATAGGGCTTGGCTGGGATCATAAGTTCATAGGTAGGTACTAGGCTATTGGCCCAAGGGTCTAAGTAAGCCTAGCCAACAACGTTCCCTGGCTTATGCTAACCCAAGAAAGTTAATTTCCGGTGCCCCTGTCGCAGAGCCACAGAAGTGATCCCTGGGGTGTATTTCCTATTTCCCATCCACTCATCAATATTTTTCTTGAAGAGTTTTAATGAGGAACTTTGCTTAACATAGATGGGGAGCTTGTTCCAGAGTATGGGAAGTCTCTGGGACAGGAATCTATCCCTCCAGCAAATCCTGTTTATTGTGGTGACAAGGTTTAGGTCCCTAGAGCGTGTACCTTGGAGGGATTGGGATTTCTTCAGGTGTAGCATGTCCAACTGCTCGGGGTTTGGCATAGCTTTATATGTTAGGCAGAGATCAACTCGGAGTAGGTGATATGCTACAGAGTAAAGCTGGAGTTTTTTGAGATGATCAGTGTAGGGCATGTGCTTGAGGCCAGTAATTTTCTTTGTGAGGTACATCTGTGGCCTTTCCAGCTGTGGCAGATGTCTTGTGAGGTACATTCCAAAAGGGGTGTTGTACTCTATAATGGGTCTAATGAGTGTCGAGTAGAGGGGAATAATGACATATTTTTTCCTGGATGAGAACCCTTTTGTCATGAGGTGTGCCATGTAGAAGGATTTCCTGACTACTGTGGCAATGTGATTATCAAAGGAGAGACTACTGTCCACTTGGGTCCCAAGGTCTCTTATCACACATTTGGTGTTAAGAAGACTGCCGCCTATGTGGTAGTTCATGGGTACAGAGTTTTTACCAAAGGGGATAACAATGCACATTTTGGCATTGAGCTTGAGGTCAAGGCTCTGACACCAGGCATCTGTCTCAGTGAGGCCCTTCTGTAGGATATCCACATCATTTGGGGAATCGACTATAGCTCCTAGTTTGCAGTCATCTGTGAATTTCATTAGCCAGAGGCCTTCTGTGTTATCCTGTACTTCAGAGAGGCAGATACCAAACAGGAGAGGTCCCAGGACTGAACCCTGTGGTACTTCACTTGTCACTGGTTTGAAGTCAGATTTGGAGTCTGCAACTTTTACAGTGTGGGGTCTTTCAGTGAGCCAGTTGGCAACCCCTCTTGTGACATAGGGATTTATACCTAGTTTAGTGAGTTTAGCTATAATTCCAGAATGGGGGATGGTGTTGAAAGCCTTGGCAAGGTCAATATAGTCTGTGTGAACCACCTTACCCTCGTCTACGGCTTTGGTGACTGCCTCAAAGTAGTCGACCAGGTTCAGGAGGCAAGATCTGCCTTTCACAAACCCGAACTGGGTGGTGTCCAGAGTTTGGAGGTTACTAATGTCTTTGTTTATGAATTCCATGATGATATGTTCCATGGCCTTGCAGACCAGGCTTGTCAGGCTAATAGGGCAATAGTTCCCAGGATCAGTGGTGGCTCCCCCTTTGTGGAGTGGGATAACTGTTGCTGTGCGCCATTCAGTGGGCACAAAGCCTGACATGAGGCTATGATTGAACATAGTGCTTAGGTGGGGAGCCAGTTTGTTCTGATGTTCATGTAAAACACAGCCTGGGATGTTGTCCGGTCCCATGGATGCTGTATTTTTGGCTTTAGAGAGTGCTGCTTTTACCTGTGAAGTTGTGATTACAGGGACTCTGCATTCTTCCTGTATAGATATGGGCCCTTTAGGGGGTGAGAGATGGGTAAAGTTAGCACTGAACCTATCTGCCAGGATGTTGGCAATATCAGTTGGTTCTGTAATTTTTGTGACATTGTGCTGTAACTCAGAGCAGATCTGGGTGTTGCCATTGAGATTCTTGACATAGCTATAGAATGCTTTGTGGTTGTCCTTAGAATCAGTGGTAATCAAGCCTTACTTCCCATATTTACAGTCGACTGCCTGTAGAATGGAAGTATTGTTACAATCCAATGAGCTGAGTGGAGGACAAGTAACTGTTCTTTCATTGTGTCAGATAAAGGAGCATTCTCCTGTAAGAATTATCAAGTAGATTAGAAAACAGTTCCATCTGTAGGCCTTGTAAAAATGATCTTATACAGAATATTAAACAAAGGATGCATTTTACAGAGAGAAGAGCACAATGTCATTTGCTATACAAAGCAAGATTTTGGCCATGAATTGATCATTAATAAATATGAAGAAAATCTCAAGATTGTTCCAAGAGGAATGTCCTTTGGAGCCAGCGCTATATAGCATCATTTGAATAAAACTAACCACAACTGTATACTTGGCACTGTGAAATAGAACACTGACCCCATACATGTGCACAAATAGGGAGGGGTCAGCTGTGATGGAATTGGAGTGTGTGGCCAACGTCAGTGGGTGTAGGGCTGGTAAAGATATGGAATGTTTGCAATAGGACAATACTTATGGATCATAACCCCAGCCAAGGGCGGCATTCATTCTATCTGAGCAAAGCAGGTGTGCAGAAATGTGCACTAATAGTAGACTAGGTATAGCAGGCATTCCACCATGCCTCACAGCCAACAGGAGGAGGGGGTTAGCAACAGAGAGTATTTCTTAACCACCAGTGAATTACTCCACTGATCTCAAGCTCTCACTTTCCTCACTTGGTATCCCTGGATGCTGGGCATAAACAAAGAACAAACAGACCAACAGAGACCAAGGTCTTGCTGTTCACTTGAGAGAAAGGGGGCCACAATAATGCAGTCATGCACAAATCCAACCCCCCCCCCAAAAAAAAAGCTCTCGAGGGATTAAAATGAACAAGGTGAGGTACTAATAGATTATGATTAGCATTGCTAAAAGATCTTTCAAGGCTCACAAAGAGCACATTAGCTTGTAGACAGTTTTCTTTACTGAGTGTGTTTAGCATCTGTCACAGAATTCAGGACAGTATTTATAGCATAGTTCTTCCAGAAGCTAAGATGAAACAGAGCTGTTAAACCATATTAGGTTTAATAATTACTGATACTGTACAGTATTGGACCTCACCAGTGCATTTGCATAGCCCTCAGAATATTTCAGTGCTGGTATAATTTGACAGCTTTTACAACTCTATTATTCTGCCAGATTCTGGTAGACTTTTCAAATAACCCTGTTTGTAAAAGGGCTTTACCTCTTAAGTCTCTCATTTTCTTTTTTAAAAGAAAGATGGCTTTGATTTGTTAAGGGAGTGGCAGCACCCTTTACAAACAGAACTAATAAAATTCTCCACCTTCTTCTGACAGCAGTACAGTACAGGAGCCAGCGATTAAGAAAAACTGTAGATCTTACATAACAATCTGACATAGTCATGCATATGTGTCATGTACATGTGACATAGTCATGCATTCATATACAATGTGTCATAGTCACGCATAGTGAATAGACATTCACAGTCATGCCTAATAATCTTTTGTAAGGATAGAGTGGAGGCACAGTTCTAGAAATCTGAAGCTGATTTACTAGATTAACTTATTTTTTGAATTTGAAGCAACTTTCATGCAGTCATTGGCCAGGAACTAAGTTAAATGGGACATACAATCACCTAGCTTGGCTAGTTCCCCTAAAACATAATAAAGTAATGGTAATTGGACATGACATCACCGATTTGCTATGATGAACTGAGGCAGTTCTCTGATTAGTACAGTTCTAGTAACATAAACCTGACAACAGTACTTCTGTAGAACTTAATGTAATGCTTAAGAGTGAATCCTTGCATAACGTGAACTAGAACTTGTGATTTGGACTGAGTAATGGCAGTTGCTAAGTTTGTACAGAAGCTTAATACTGGAAATCGATAATACCGGCCAGTCCTCACTTGTAATTTTTAAACTGATATCTTCAATTTTATTTGTAACCAGAAAAATACCTTTTAAATGTTTTTGACAAAGTATAAGTGGCTGAGTTACTATTCTCCTAAAAGTCAGGTTGCGGTTCTTCTGTGGATATAGCAAGCATTTGTGCATGTAGAATCTCCAGTGTTATTGTCTTTGGTGCAGTTAATCACTGAATAACACTGTGTGCAACTGGAGAAAGATAAACTAGGCTATGAGGACATTCAAGCAGGATTTACTGTGTTTGTGCTACAACTTTATTAGGATGTTCACCTATTCACCTTACCTTTCAAGTTATTTTGTTCACCTAGTGAGAATGCCCCTTACTGGAACATAACAAAGATGCTTGCTCAGTTAGTGTCACATTTTTGCATTGTCTGAGTCTGATTTGTATTATAATTGAGAACATTTAACATCTGAGAAGTCAACAAATGTCACAGAATCAAATTACTAAGTTAAAAGAAGTAAATGATACAAAACATAAATGAAGGCGCTACACAGGGATAATATTACAGTTTTCCAGATCTTTTACCACATTTCGCAGATAACTGTAAAGAAAGTAAATTATGTAAAGATCCATGAAGTTCATTTCTGTAGCAAACAAATCCATTATGCCCATTTAGCAAGCACTTTTGCCAGTATTTGCTAATGGAATTCAATAGTACCAAAGTAAGACAAATAGGTACAAAGATCTGAGTGCATATTAAAAGTACACAACTCTGATGAGGGTAAACAAATGACATTTGACATAATACATTGCTGCGTTAGCAAAACAGAAACTAAAATAGTAATAAAAATACTTTGTTCCTAAAAGAATGCACAATTTGAAACACACACTTTCAACAAACTAGAACAACAACTAAAAAAAGGATTGGATATGTGTCATACTATAAAGTGCTGATAAATAGTTATAAGTTTCAAGTAATGTAAATAGTGAAAAAAATCAAACAATACAGAAATGTTCATCAATATGCATACGAAAGAAAGCTCTCATGAAGCCAGAGTTAGGGCAATCAACTGTTATAAACTTTTCCTGACTGTCAAGAATTCAGTCTCTGTTAGATAATCTGTGTTTTGTAAATGCTAGCCAGGTATACGAGTCATTCAGCGTTCTTAACTTTTTCTGAAGCGCATTTCTTAAACTGTATACTGTTTTAATTAGATGTCTATTTGTACCTAAGTTCTGTTGTCAGAGTAATATTTTTTTTCTTTTCATATCTCCCCCAATTTGCCAATTAAATATGATCATTGGCTGATAATTAGAATGGCATTTATATTCACTAAGTTTGCAGTTTAGCAGCAGTTATCAACAAAGAGTGCAACTATACCTTTATGCAAATATACTGGTTGCGGTTTTTTTGCAGTGACTATAGCAATTTGAAAGCCTCTGTGAAGAACTGCCCACATTCATGAAATGCTTAAAATGAGAAAAAAAAATGGTTTATCATGTGGGAACATTTGACCCCACCCAATTTGAATTCGTCAGAGCAGATCTTGCCTATCGAACCTGACTTCTTTGAGATTGTCACCAAGGCCTTGGATGAGGAAAAGTCAGTAAATATAGCTTACCTTGACTTGGTCAAGGCCTTTGACACAGTCCCCCACTCACGCATCATCAAAAAGCTAACACAACTTGGAGTAAATCCCTATCTCATCAGGTGGATGGCCAAATGGCTCACCAACAGGACCCTCAAGGTCAAAATAGGTGCCTCCACCTCCAACAGCAGATCTGTCACTAGTGGTGTTCCCCAAGGATCTGTCCTGGTACCCCTATTGTTTGGTATATACTTCTCAGAGGTCCAGGAAAAGACAAAGGGCCTGTGGCTGACCAAGTTTCTGGATGACTGTAAGTTGGGTGCTGTCATTGACTCAAAAGAATGGGTATATGAACACATATATAGTATAAACAAGGTCAAATTAGAAAATGCTCTGGCTAGCTATACATCAGTATGTCAAGGTCCATAGCTTTAAATTTAGAGCCATTAACCAAGTTGTGCATGATAACAGAGGTGGCCCGCATTCTTTACTATTGGAGAAACTTGAATTACTATGGCAAGTTAGACTAAGTGCATGTTACCATCCAGGCTTGAATGACATTTGTTCAATTTTATGTTTGTTAAAATATAAAAGTCTGATAAAATGCAAGGATTTTATGCTTCGACAGTAATAGGTTTTTCAAAATGTATGATTTGTTTTGTAACAACCTTTTTGAATTGTTCTTAAGTGAAATGTAAAGGGTTAAATTTTTGTCTGTGTGGGGAAAGAGATGATCATTGGTAAAAATTGATCACATGAGTAAGTGGGAAATACTTTTAAATGGACATGTTGTTAATGTTTTTTATCTAAAGAAGTTCTAGTTAATTGAATGAAAAGCACTTCATAATAAACAGTGTGAGGACTGTTGCCTTGTTGCCATTTTATTTGTTTTACTCGTTTGCTGTCATTGAATTCCCAAATGATGTTAACGTACTGCAAGAGGATCTCACAGCAACAAATGACTGGTGCCAAAGTCATGGCCATAAGTTAAATACAAAAAAATGTATTATCATACCATTCGGCAAAAACACGGTCCCTACTGATTACTACATCAACAGCAACCCCCTAAGCACACAACCTATGGTGAGAGACATGGGTACTAAGGTTGACAACAATCTCACATTCGACCATCATATGGCAGCAGTGGTCAGAAAAGCCTTTTACTTGGTTCATCTCATAAGTAAAGGGATTGCATCCAGAAAAAAGGATTTTATTACTTCTCTGTATTTCTTCCTCATTAGGCGTATAATTGAGTATAATGCCCTGTTTGGTATGTACCTCTCCAAGCACCTGCACCAACTGGAAAGGCCACAGAAATATCTCACAAGGAGAATCCATGGCCTCCAAAACCTCTCCTATGTGGACAGGCTCAAATCACTATCACTCTATTCAATATCATACAGATTGCTCAGAGGTGAGCTGTGTCTTGCTTACAAGGCAATATTATGCCCAACTAGGGATGCTCTATATCTGTAAGTCTAACTCCTCGGACATTACCCACTTGATAGGCCTAAATCTAATATTCAACATAAACAAAACCTGCTGGAGAGACAGGTTTGTCTCCCAGAGGCTGCCCTATCTCTGGAACAGACTTCCCATACATGTCAAACAGAGTACCTCAGTGACCCTCTTCAAGCACAACCTTGACGAGTGGATGGGAAACTACAAATTTGTCCCAGGGTTCCACCTTTGTCCCTCATAGACATGGGTGACAAGTTCTGACTGAGGTTTTTTTTGGGGATAAACTCTTGGCTAGGCTTGTAAGGGCCCCATGGCCATTAGCCTAGTCACCTCCTATGATCCTCTGATCCTATGTTAAGCTGTAAAGGCTCAATTGAATTCGGACTTTTCAGAAGTTGTGGATGAGCATGGCTGTCAGGAACCCTCCTCAAATCAGTGACCTACAGTTAAGGTAAGCAGTGCTAAGCACAACTATTCAGAAAGATTGTTTAAAATATACAGGTGTTTTATATATTGCCTATAGGGGTGTACTTATGTGGTTACATGATGGTTTCATTAACAGGTGTGAAAGGGAAAGGGAAATATAGGAGAGCTGGTATTTTGGGAGACAGACCACGAGAGACACACAGAAGGAAGATATCAAAGGGATTGTGCTTGAGAAGGTGGAAGAGGGTTCTATATTTTTGGTGGGGGATAGACAACCTTATTCTTCAAATAGATTTTTTAATATACATGGACAATTTGAGAAGGAAGTAGGATGTAGGAAAGAGCATTAGGGAAGGAAGGAAGTGAAGGAGAGCCACATCCAGGCACACCTCAGTTGCAGAACATCAAATGTTTCCACTACCTGATGGTTATGCATTGACAAACCATGATGTTGAGGGGAAGTAGGCCTGCAGTAGTTTTATTTTGAGAGCTGACCAGAGCAGCAAGTTTTGCAGCCAATGTAGAAGACCTTGCTTGGACCAAAGTTGTCTCTGCACTGTCTACTCCACCCCATAGTCTACCAGGTTCCAAAACTCACATGTTTCATGGCCTACCAGGCTGCACTGTGGCAGGCTACTTACAAACTAGACCCACTACCCTGATCCTGTGAGGACATCTCCAGGAGGGCAGAAGGCAAACATCCCCTGACCTGGGAGGAGTGTGGTTGGGCTGCTTCTGGCATGTCTAGACCTGTGGAAAAATTAACACAAATGTTTAAAGAAGGAAAAAAAAAGAAATGCAAAGCACTAAATAATTAGAATAAGAAAAAGAGAGAGGAAGGGTACAGAAACACAGCATGATGAGAATAGATTCAGTCATAATTTTGTGGTACTTCAGTATATACCTTATTAATAATGCTTACTAAGCATCTACTAAGCAGTTGTAAGGTATGAAAAGTTAATATATATTTTACAGTGAGAATATATTCTCCAGTATATTAGTGATAAGCATCAAATAAGTGGGATTAAGGTAAGAAATTTTACATTAAAAATATTCCACAATATATTTACTGAAATGTCATTAATATTTGGATGGACATTTAGAAGAGGGGAAGAAGTAGGAAGGAGTTGACTGTAGGTAAAACAAAATTTTGTTCTTAGCATTAGTATTTTTGTAACTCAAGATATAATCTGCATTGTATAAATTAATGCTTTCTCAGTTATTTTCAAGTGTAATAGGGATACTAAAGTAAACAGATGCTCCTGTTTTTCCCTTTATTTTTCATTCTCCTTGTTCAATTTTGAGAAATGCAGGCATTTTAATGTAATAAAAAGGAGAAAAGTGTGGATAAGAGTATGATACAACAAAAAATTATATGCTTTTTCTTACTCTTGCATACAGGAATGACTGGATTAAGGCCCTTAGCTTAATCTAGTAATATGTTTTAAGGGGAAGCAAATAAAAAAGAATACTGAATAAAATAAAAGGTTCTCTAACAAATGAGTGCTTGTAGAGACAACTGTGTATCTGGTTTTCATGTCTCTATGGAGACAATCTGATAAGGGGCAATGAAAAAGAATATTTCTATTTTTCAATGGCTAGAGATAATGTGTTCTGAAAGCATTCAAGTGTTTTTCTAATCTGGTATAGGAATAAAGATGAGACAAAAAACAGACATCATTTAGTGGAAGTAGCACAGCCTGTGCCATGTGTCTTAGCATAGATAACCTTCCTTATAGCTTAATCCAAGTCTATGAGTATGGCTATCAATCTGGGACAGTTGCTCCTATTATGACAGTTAAACATCAATATCTCAGGTTGTACATGATTTTGTGTGTTAGTATTAAGTTAATAGGTTCTAGGGGTGTTCTTAGATGTTTCTTGATGGTTTTTACTAGAACAACAAGTTTTGTATGATGTGATATAGATTTGAATGGATATGCCAAGAAGCAACTGTATAAAAGATCAATCTGCCAAACAGTAGTGTATACATGCAACACAAAAGTTGAAACTAGACATTAAAGAAGCTGTTACACATAACAGGTGGGAATAATAACTTCTTAACGTAATGACAACACTTTCTGTATTACTTTTAAATGTAAATGGTCTCACAAATATATACAAAAAAGAAAGCATGGTGAACTATATTAAAACCTGAGAGTGCAAATAGATATGCTGCAGGAGACACATTTGGAAAGAACTGAGCATGTGAAATTGATAAAGAAAGGATTTTAGGATGATTATTCAGTGGAATATCTGGGACAAAGGACATATATTAATTACAAGAAGGCGATGAATACTAAAAGAACAGGAAAAATATAATAATGGTAGATTTCTAGTACTAAGGGGCTACTGGAAAGGGAAGAGGAAGTTTACACTTTCATGTATTTAAATTCCACCAAAAACTACTATAATGGAGCTTAAGAAACTTCTGGGGAAATAATCAGCTTTCAGCACAGAATTTGACTTGTAGGTGGGGAATGGAATTTGATTTGCAGCAGTGAGGATGTACCGGGGGGGGGGGGGGGGCAAAAGGGGAAAATATAACAAAAGAGGGTAGATTTTTGAAGAAATTTCTGAAAATATTTGGCATGGAAAATGTGAGTGCAGTAGTAGGAGTTCAGACTGAATGTACATATTATTCATCAAGGTAGAAAAACTGGACTAGGCTAGACAAATTATATTTCACAGGAACATATGCATTTAGCTGAAAGTTTTGATACACATCCAATAACTGTTTCAGATCATGCACCTACAATAACTAAAATAAATATGCAGGGTAATGAAATAAAAATGAGATGCTGGTGCTTTTCCACCTATCTGTTAAAAAGAAAGGAATTTAAGGACTGGGTAGTGGGAATTATTTGAGAGTTATTAGGGAAGATAGAAATTTCTTCTGAAAATATAGCTAGGGACTAGGATAAAATTAAAGTGGAGTTTAAAAACAGGGTATAAATAAAAGAGAGAAAGATGTGGTTAAGAAGTAACAAGAATTATTTAGAGAAACTGACAAAGGTTACAGAATTGCAGAATAGGGTGAATTTCACAGAAGAAGAGGAGCAATTGCAGAATGCTAAACAAAAAGTAAGGGATTACCTTGATAATATGCATACATTTAGAAAGACTACTGTTAAGCAATTATTTTTTGATAACTCCAGAGCACAAAACCTTTTAGTACAACAACTCAGGCAACAAAAATGTAGAACAGGTTGTTGCCAAGCTTAGTAAGTCTATAACCAGGAAGATTACCAGAGATCCTGTAGAGGTACTAGAAATATTTCAGAAAGTTTATGAAATTCTGTATAAAGCAGATAATTATAGAAAGTAAGAAAAGGTACAAATGGAAATGTTTATCGAAGAATTAAATATGCCAGGGTCAGAGGTAGATGAGGCTCAGTTACTAACAGGACAGGAGCAGATGAGATAAAATGGTGATGTACAACCAGTCTGTGGGAAAGTCCCCAGGAATAGATGGTATTCCTGTGGAAGTTTGGAAGCTAGGAGGGAAAAACTGATAAAGATCTGTAAGGTTTAACAGTATTTTAAAAGAAGGAGACGCGCCAACATCCCGGAACAAAGTGGTGATGGCTGCAATACCTAAAGATCCAGCTTCATATTGGTCCATTTGTGTTTATGTATATAACTGCAAAAAGAATAGCAAAAGTGATGCCAAAATTGATATATCTGGATCAGTGTGGTTTTGTGGAGTGGAGGCAAACATTTGACAATATTAATAGAAAAATTATGATTTAGAGGGAAGCAGAATGTAAGAAAATACCATTGTTGTGAGGTGTCTTGATGCAGAGAAAACATTCAACAGAGTAAGCTGGGAATTTATGAGTAGGGCATTTGCATTCCCTGACAAAATTATAAGGTTGATTAAGAGGATATATAAAGGATCAGAGTGAAAAATTAAAGTGAGTGGGTCCTGTTTTATTAGTTCTGTTTGAGTAGAGGAACTAGGCAGGGGTGTCCTCTTCCCATTTGTTATTTGCAATATATTTAGAAGTACTGGCAAAGAAAATAAGGCAAAAACAAAAGTCATAAACAAGCCAACTTCTAAAGGCTTCTCACACCACATAGTATAACTTGAAAAAATGAAAAAAGTGTGAGCAAACCAAAGAAGATATATCTTTACTTGTAGATAATTTATTCTACACCTGATAAAATCAGAAAAGGACTTTTCAGTATTTGGAACATGTTGGGACAGTTTCAAATCTTTTCAGGATACAAAACTAATAAAGATAAAACAAAGGCAATAGCTGTAAATGATAAAATGAAGTACTTAGGAGTATAGATTAAAAAGGATTCTGTTATGGCAGCTAAGGTTATGTGCGAAGACACTAAAAAGATCATGCAAAGGCTGAGAAACTGGAAGCTCTGTTTTATGGATATGGCTAGCAAGATACAAGCAGTTTATAATGTTTTTAGTTCCTTTAATTTTATACACAGGTCAGGTATATTTTTATCAACAAGAGGAGAAGTTATGAATAGCATTTAATAAAGAGTTGAAAGGTTTTATCTGGGAGGTGAAGATGGCAAGAGTGAAAAACCTTTAAACTGATTACATGTATAGATCTGCAATTGTGGGACTCCACACATATCTGCTGACCTCACAGGACCCAAACATAGTGAAAGTTTTGAAATATGAGGAGAGTAAATCAAAGGTGACATCCCTGCTTAGGCTAGCAGAAGCATATCGGCATCAAGCAGAAATGGAAATCAAACCACAAGTAGACAAAAATCCGGCAACAACTAAATGTGCCAAAAAAACAAAAGGAAGAATATAAGGTGAAGGACCAGATGAGAAGACAAGAAATGTGGAAAATGCACAAATATAGTTGCAAGTATAGAAAACTTCTGGAAGAATTTCATGTTGATCAGGAACAAATGCAGGAATGGTTAAGGAGAGGCAAATTTAAACAAGAGATGAATGGTTATTATTGGTGCCCCAAGATAGTGGGCTACATACACGTTGGTTTACAACGTCCATTGAACATGTAGTAAAAACAGACAAATGTGGGTTTTGTAAAACAGAACTGGAAATAGTTGCACACCTCATTGCTGGTTGCAACATACTAATGGCAGAAGGACTGTACACTGAAAGGCATAATAATGTGGCAAGACTGTTGTACTGGGGATTGTGCAAACATTATGGTATTGAAGTGGCTGAAAAACACTGGAAACATAAGCCACAAAGCATCAGAGAAAATGATGGTCTACATCAAAATAGTTCAAAAGACAGATGCTGGAAAACCAGACATAGCGGTCCAAGAAAAGAAGACAAAAATAGCATTGATCATTGAAATTGCCACACCCTGTGACTACAGTATCTTGCATACAGAGAGAGACAAAGTTATAAAATATCAGGATTTGCAGGCAGACATGAGAACAATGTGAAAGAGAGATACCCAGACAGTTCCAATAGTAGTAGGAGCAATGAGTTTTCTAAAAAAAGAATTTACAATCATATTTAGATATATTACCAGTAGATGTAACTCCATACGAACTGCAGAAAGAGTCATTACTGGCAACATTGCAGGTGCTGCGAAGAGCACTGTTGGCTGACATCAAAGACTGAAGCTATACTAATTTCATGAACTTTAATCATACTTTGACTTAAAAATTATGTCCATTCCTGTCATGGTATTAGAAACTCAAAGGATTTCAGGAAATTAAAAAAGACAGAAAACCTCTCCCTCAAGAAACTTTCTAAGTTTACAACAGCAATAAAATCTGTTGCCACCCCCCACACACACATACACATTTACATTGACCTTTGTCCTGGTTTCTTGTGTTTACACTGGCAAGAAAGAAAAAAAAACAACCGAGATTCTCTTTTTCTCCGTTGTTTCTCTTGAACATTGCAGTAGAACAGAAAAGGCAGAAGAACGTGAAGCAATGAGGAGAAACATTACAGTAGCATTATACAAAGACATTATTTAAGAAAGATAAGCACAGAATGGAGGTAATGCTGGATTTACCCATGATTAGCTTTGTTTAATCACTCGGGCTTCACCCTTGTGGTCAAACCACACCAACGGTGGGTAACTCCAGCATTACCTACACCCAGTCGTGAGTTATTGCTTAAGTACACAGAAGATTTCTATTGCATTATTAGTGGCAGCTGGTGACTTCAAAGTAGGGATGGGCTGCAGGAAGCAGCTAACTGGGTGGGGCTAACTGCAATTGGGTAGGGCTCTATTACAGCAGATCAATTAACATTATTTGTGAAAAAGCAGATGGGAGTCATTCATTTTCATCTACAGACCACCTCAGTATTCACTCATTATTAGTATTTTACTGAGTATATAAAATTCAGATGTTTAATTGCAAACAACAAGGCCAGCCTCAGGTGAGCTGGACCCCTAGACAAAGACTCCATAGTCCCCTGTCACAAACCAGTGTCTCACCCCATGTTTTCCTCTCATCCTGGCCCCACATGATCCAGACAGATTAATTCTGTTTTATTTTTTCACACTCTGACATACTTTTTAGCCCCCCACCATGTAACACATCTTAACACGACTGTTATAAGTTTGGAGGCATTAACTAAATTACGTCGGGGGTCTGGGGGATGCTAGACTCACGGAAGTCACAAGGTTCCAGATGTTGCCAGGTATATATTTGTTCTTTTTTACAACCTTTTAATCTAATGATGATCTGGACAAAAATCATAAGTAATGAAAGAAATTTTATTTTTTTATTTCAAGGAAAACTACGTTGTGTCTAAAACCTAACATTCAACACTAATAATATAGTAGCTCCCAAATAAACTAAGAAGACAAATATTTGCATGGATATAAAAATTCCATCTGGGAATAGTGGATGGTTTCCTACACCTCCAAAAAATAGTCAAAGTCAGGGACAATTAAAAGCATCTACTTTTCCCACATACAAACTCATACACACACCCACATTGGTGGAAAAACCCAATGCCGAGGCAAGTGAATCAAACTGATTTCCCCTATTTTTTTTCTTTTTAATTATCTAGAGCATCTCTCAATTCTACATGTGCATGTGCAGCATTCTGAGCATTAGGAACAGCATAAAATGGGATATTACTTTCAAAGTTAAAATAATAGTTAGCTTCCTGAAGTATTCTTTGAAACTGTTTTTTCATAGGTGGGTATTAGGCTATTGGCCCTAGGGCCTATATAGTCAAAAAGGTACCCTGGCTTTCGCCACCCAAGAACATTATTTTCCTGTCCCCTGTCGAGCAGAGCCACAGAGGTGATCCCCAGGGTGAATTTCCTATTTCCCATCCAGTCATCAAGATTTTTCTTGAAGAGTGCTAATGAGGAGCTTTGTTTGATATAGATAGGTACTTTGTTCCAGAGTATGGGAAGTCTCTGGGACAGGAATCTATCCCTCCAGCATGTTCTGTTTATTGTGGTGACAAGGTTTAGGTCCTTAGAGTGTGTAGCTCGAAGGGATTGGGATTTCTTTAAGTGGAGCATGTCCAACAGCTCTGGGTTTGACATAGCTTTGTATGTTAGGCAGAGATCGCCTCTGAGTAGGCGATATGCGACGGAGTAAAGCTGGAGATTTTGAAGGCGGTCTGCGTAGAGCATCTGTTTGAGGCCAGTAATCCTTTTTGTGAGGTATTTCTGTGGCCTTTCCAGTTGTAGATGTCTAGTGTGGTACATATCAAAAAGGGTGTTGTACTCTATAAAGTGTCTAATGAGTGACGAGTAGAGGGGAACAATGACCTCTTTTTTTTTCAGGATGAGAAGCCTTTTGTAATGAGGTGTGCCACGTAGAAGGATTTCCTGACTACTTTGGTCATGTGATTATCAAAGGAGAGACTACTGTCCACCTGTGCCCCAAGGTCTCTTATCACACTTTCGGTGTTAAGTAGAATACCATCTATGTGGTAGCTCATGGGTACAGAGTTTTTACCAAAGGGGATGACAGTGCACTTTTTGGCATTGAGATTGATGCCATGGCTTTGACACCAGGCATCTGTCTCAGTGAGGTCCTTTTGTAGGATGTCCACATCGTTAGGAGGTTCGATTATGTCTCCTAGTTTGCAATCATCTGTGAATTTCATTAGCCAAAGACCTTCTGTGTTAGCCTGTACTTCAGAAAAGTAGATACCAAACAGGAGAGGGCCCAGGACTGAACCCTGTCTTACTCCACTTGTTACTGGTTTGAAGTCGGATTTGGAGTCTGCTACTTTCACAGTGTTGGTTCTGTCAGTGAGCCAGTTGGCAGCTCATCTTATGACATAGGGCTCTATGCCTAGTTTAGTGAGTTTATCTAGAATTCCAGAGTGGGTGATGGTGTCAAAAGCCTTGGCGAGATCTAGATAGGCTGTGTGAACCACCTTACCCTTGTCTATGGCTTTGTTGACTGCTTCAAAGACGTCTTTCAGGTTTAGGAGGCATGATCTGCCTTTTACAAACCTGAACTGGGTGGGGTCCAGAGTTTAGAGATGTCTTTGTTTATAAGTTCCATGATGATACGTTCCATGGCCTTGCAGACCAGGTTCATTAGACTAATGGGGCGGTAGTTCCCGGGGTCCATGGTGGCTCCCCCTTTGTGGAGTGGGATAACCATCACTGTACACCATTTAGTGGGCACAAAGCCTGAGGTGAGGCTATGATTGAACATGGTGCTTAGGTGGGGTGCCAGTTCATTCTGTAGTTCTTGTAGAGTACAGCCTGGGGTGTTGTCAGGTCCCATGGATGCTGTGTTCTTGGCTTTGGAGAGTGGGGTGTTTACCTGTGAAGCTGTGATTACAGGAACTTTGCATTCTTCTGGTGTAGAGATGGGCACTTTAGGGGGTGAGAGGGGGGTAATGTTAGCACTGGACCTATCTGCCAGGATGTTGGCAATATCAGTTGGTTCTGTTTACTTAGTGACATTGTGCTGCAACTCAGAGCATATCTGAGCATTGCCATTGAGATTCTTGACATAGCTATAGCTTTAGAATCAATGACGATTTTGTTTTTGTAACTAGCTTTGGAGGATTTTATGAGGGCTCTCAGCTTCTTACTGAGGCTGACCAGAGAGTTCCTCCAGTCATGGGATTTTACTCTTTTTTTGCAACAGTTTTATTTTTTGTTTTTAATTGGGGGAGGGGGGGGGCTGCAGCCCTGAAGTCAGTGACACAAGTCAACCCTGAATTATATTCAAGGAAATGACTTTTTATTACTGTTTTAGCTATCTGAAGTTATGAGCTGTTTTGCTGCCTTTGGCTTTTATGTTTTTTTAGGGATAGTGAGATACCACCCTTCCCATCAGATCTCAACAATGACAGAGGTACACCCTTGCAATGTGTGATATGCATGTTGCATCCTTAAAACAGGGCCATACCTCTCAAGTGTACCTCACTACGAGGAACGTACCTCATTTGGAGGTCTTAAAAAGTTAATGTTCCACGAAATTCCTCAAAGTTCCACATTGAAAGAGTCTGTCACACATTCAGTGTTAGGAATTTTTTAAAGTGAAATCCATGGTAAATTGAAATTAATCATATTCATTCATTAAAGGATCTTCTTTATAAGTAAAACCAGCATATTTTAACCATCCTTTGACCTTCCTAGTTGAAGTTGTTAGTAAGCCATTAGTATGTGTTCCACATTTTGCCCATTTGTTCCACATTATGAAGGCAAGTGTTCCTCATTTTGGCGATGGAAGGTTGAGAGCTATGAACAGGGCCATGATTCATAGATAAGTTGCATTCTAGACAGAATGTACTTGGGGAAAGAAGCAAACACTTGCACACTGGCCCAGGCTAGCAAGGATTTATTGGCTCATACTGAGCTCCAGTGCAGAACAGTGTATCTGAATGGGAAACAGAAGATCTTTGCAAATGAAAAAGGGAGGGAAGTGAGGTCATAATGATTTTTAACTGTATGTGAGGTGAACATAGTCACATTTCTTAGTCACACTTCATGGAAAGTGGAAATCAGTGTGCACCTGACTAGTAAAGAGCAAAGCAATCTGAAAATTTTAGAGCTGCAGATAGCAGGTGTGTTTGCAGTAATAGGTTTGCATTTGCTTCATTTCGATTAGCAGCTGCATACAGCAGCAGCATATAGTGCATCACTTCTTCCATCCTTTTATAATTGTACATTGTTAATGGTGGGGTATGTAAATTGGGACAGTCAATGAATGGTTGTTTTTGTGATTTGTTCCTGCCCAATGTTTAAAAACAATCTATTGCATACAGTTTCCCATTCTTGGAAAAAAAATTGAACCAATTGTGGAAGTGTAGGTAGAAGGGATGGTGATTGGTAAAGCTACAGCACTTAATTTACATAAAGCTAAGATACTTGGCATTCCAACCAACCAATAACCAGTAGCTATTTCCTCTATTTGTGGGTCAGCATTTGCAGATCAATTGGTAGCTAGAGGTGTAATTGTGGAAGTATCCAGCTTTGTACGCCAAACTTGTTTATCTCAAAAGCTTAATGACTCCTACCCCACCCGGAGTGAAAAAGATAATTAAAGATGCAGTCATGCTACTCTCAAATCTGATAGGAAGCTTTTGGATAATGCTCAATCTTTGGCCCCAGATGTCGGCTTATCCGTGGGTAACCAACAGTTGAGTGTGTACATGTCCCTACTTTGTTGTTCTTAGAGTCAGACTAGCTTGCCTGTTAGGAAGAATTAAGCTCTTAATTAGAACAGATGGCTCTCTTGTCACATCCCCAAACTCCCAGAAGGAGAAGGACTGGCGGTTTGTAGCCACTAATGAGATCTGCCACGTTATAATAAGCAGCATGGAAATGTTACAGATGTTACCTCATTAGAAACCCATCAAGTTGTGTATCTGTTCTGATAGAAACATGCCCGATTTAAGCAAAAGGCATATGATCTAAGAGGAAATTAAATACAAGTGTTTCATCCAGTCTGGAACTTTTCCACATCAAATATTTTGGGTTGAATCTAACTGAACATTAACTATTTGGAAAAGTCCAGACCCATGGTTTCTCTCCTAGGAAAATGTGCAATGTAAAAATCGCACCACTTTTGAAGCATTAAAGGAAAAAAATCCTGAGGTCAAGTTGTCTAATAAGCAAGCTAGCGGTATGCATACCAGTTTGTGCATCATTGTAAGCAATAACCTTACCAGTCTAATTTTTCCCATATTTTATTGCCAGTTGTGTTTAGAAAATCTTCAAAAGGAAAGAATTTTGAAAGTTGCTTTCCTGTAAAGGTCCATATTTGCTTAAAGATCATCTGACACATCCCATATGTTAAACAAAATTGAATTCCTGAGGTTGGGTATTGCTTTCAGCCAGTCCTGATGATGTCAGTTAGGTATAAAAAGGTCTATAGCCAATTGTCATCATGGCCTTGGGTTTGTAAAGCTTCTCAGTTTGAAGTGTCTTTTTTCTCCCTAACGTTGCTTATAAACACTGTGTGTCATGCTGAGTCTGCAGACGTCTGGAGATTGTGAATTGTTTATGTTTATCATCTGCCTCAGTTTTACCAATTTTAATCCACATGAAAAAATAGATAAAATAAATTTATGCTGAAGCTTTGAAAAATGTTATGAGAAACATTTTAAAACTCTGTAAAAAAATAAAAGACTTAAGAAATTTAACAATCATGAAATGTGAACATGGAAGGAAATGGAATAGCAGAGAAGCATGGATGTATTTGAGGGAGGGGGAATGTTCCACCAGTCTGAGCAACTGACCAGCTGTATATTACCTGCCCATTACTTCCTGTCAGGGTTGGAGTGCCAATACCAAGGATCAAATAAAATGGAGGGTTATAAACATGGCTCTCTTAATAGTAGATAAAAGATAAACCTTTTATTCAGGTACAAACTGGTGAGCGCTTTCGTGTCCCCTGACACTTCTTCAGACAATACAAACACTACAAAAATCTCAATAAAAAGGGGTTGCCTCACCCACATTATTTCACAACAACCAACCATATATCTTCAACAATTAAAATTCACCTGCTAGCAATAGTCATCAAATGTAATGTGAAGTCAAGGACTTCACATATCAACTAGCTTAGGTAATTTTTACAAACAGGATAAAAAGTCTGCAAGTAAATAAAAAATAAAATAAAATAAAGGTATTAATTCTCACTTTCACTACTATCAGCAACTATAGAACCATAAAGAGAAGTCTACGACAACAAACACCAGTCGTAAAATTTTACTTTCATATACATTCTCACTTATAAAACTGCTGACATCAGCCTTCTCACAGTTGTAATAATAAAACATACCAAAGAATGGCAGCCATATACTCCATACAGAAATGCATTTCAAAGTTCCTAAGGCGAACACCTAACACTCGCATATCGGCGAAGATTCAAAAAACAAGCATTAAATTTCCTATCCTTTCAAAACAACTAGGGGTACACCTATTAGTAGATGATATTGGCAGTTCACCATAAAAAACTAAAATACTATAAGAGAAAAAGTTAAATATACCCTAGTAATAGCATTCTTAATGTTTCAGTGGCCTTTCGGCTAAGTAAGGTTTCAGGGACACTATTCATTCAGGCCATATCCTTTATCTGCCTGCAATCTAATTATCCATCTAACCTCACATTTTTCCATGTAGTTCTTATAATTTCCTAGTCTAGCCCCTATTGTGTTCATTTCAACAGCTATAAACCTAAACTTATGTCTGGTGACATAATCAAGTATATGCCTAACGAGGGCATTCCCCTCGTCATCTTTATTAATCGCGTATATATGCTCTCTAACCCTTTCACTAAGTGTCCTATTAGTTTTGACAATATAAAAACATGGGCACTCTATACACATAGCTAAGTAGACTAGATCCTGAGATCTACAGTCTGCAGAGTGGTTAAACACAAACACCCTCCCCGTAGTTGGATGCATAAACTTATTGTCATTCAGCATATATGAACAGAAATGACAGCTTCTACATCCAAAGGTAACCTTCCTTACTGATTCTACTCCTTTCTTCTTGTTATTCTCATAGCAGAGTAACCTCTTGTGGGATCCGTTACTTTTATAGGAATAACTCGGTTTGGTGCCCATTATTTTCTTTATGTTCTCATCCGCTAATAGAATCTCCCAGTTCCTTTTAAAAATCTCACCAATTGCTCTATTGTCTGTAGAATAGGGTATAGCAACCCTACAAGTATTATCTACCCTTATAGAAATATGATCATTTTCCATTCTTCTTTCAATATAGGGTCTACATTTCTGTTTCCTATCTATAAACATAGCATCATTCAATTTCCCATATTCACTCTTCTTATAACCCCTTTGACATAAATCTCCTTTTAGAGTGCTAAGTGCTTTCTCACAATTAGTGTCCATACTAGTTAGTCTGGATACTCACAACCCCTGTCCTCGTATAATGTTGTTATATATATATATATATATATATATATATATATATATATATATATATATATATATATGAGGGGGGTGTATACTAGTATGGTGTAGAAGATTGTTTCTTCTACATTCTTTCCTAAAAATATCAGAATGTAAGCTATTACCTGCCTTAAACACTGTTACATCAAAAAATTCAATCTTGTGTCACACATGATATTTTGGGTCATTTTTTAATAAAAATCTTCATCAGGTTTTTAGTAAGCCATGACCCCAATAATCTATGAAAATCTCTAGTGACATCAGGGTAGGCTTATCTTGGGAAACGCGCATTAAAATCTTCGGGCGCAGTTTCACACTGTCCTTACCTTGATACCATAAATTCACAAACGTCAGCTGACATTGGGGTATCGATGATGTCAATTATGAAGGACATGTTAAACAAGTGGAGCTTAAGTAAAAAGAAAGAATGGAAGAAACATGCAAAATGGTGCTATTGTTATTCTATGCCTTATTGTAAAAGGTCAGTGCTTAGTCCATTTCAAACATTTTAAACTGTAATAAGCACTTTTCTACATGGTACCACATCAGCATACACATTTTGCATTTAAAGATTTATAGGTACTAGGGAGGCAACCACATTTAGATAGTACAGTCAGTAAAAATGCATATTATGACATGTTTTAGCAGCTGAAACTTCTGCTATTAAAAATACGGAAGAACAAAAGCACTGTTTGCAGAAAACTAGAGTGTCAATGAAGTTTTCTAGTTTTATGTTATGACTTCTGTAAATACAGAAATGTATATAGAAAATGTTAATAAATCTGTCTTTGTCAAGGAATGATGGGATATAACACAAATGTCTGTGAATAAAACAATGTTTCAGCACACTGTCTCAGGAATGCACAGTGATATGTCTTTAGTAATGGACTCAGGTCAACAAAGTTCATCTGATAGCGTCTTTGTCTTACTATAACCTTTGAGTTTCACGGTGAAAGCATTGCAGCGGGTATGCTTCTTTAAAGCTGAGCTCATCCTGCAAAAATAGGTAAAGCAGTTTAGCGAATGTTAATACCTTTTATATTTTTTACAAAACCAGTTTACTACCTCCTGAGCACCGTTTTGTACTTGTGAATATGAATAGTCTGCACAGTTTCACTCCCACTGCTATGATGAGAATACCTGATGATGTGTTAAATTTTCTTGGTCTTCATAATGCACTCTAATCTTACACTTTTTTACTGTGCTTGCTGATTTTGTAGGCTTGTATTCTAATTAACTGTTGTAGGTTTTCTACAAGAGTTTAAATATTTAGGGCTGCTAGAAAGGGAAACAATAGATGAATAAGTTAAAGAACTGGATGAACATGGTGCATTGGAAACCCAAAAAATAATAAATCACAGAAACATAATGTGTGACATTACTGTAAGCATTTGAGCACAGCATAGCATAGAGAAATAAAAATATGAGCATACAAAGCAACAATATTATAGCGCACAGCAAACTTACGCTTCAACACTAAAGGAGTTATCATGGAGACCTGCCATGCCTGATATGCCTGTCACTGGGCATCAGTTACATCAGTCTGCTCTGAAATAGTACTAAATACTATGTACTAAAATCTAGTTTATATTCAAAAACATTTGATTGTTGAGAAAAGTAATCAACAGTAACTATGTCAGTTAAAGCAGAGGACTAAAGCTCTGAGTTGTTAATGAGCCACTTCCTCTGGCAAGGGTGTAGAGTTTGAGTTTTTGGGGGAAGGGCTGGCATGATGGTTAAGATCTTTACCTCAAATATACAAGGTACAGAGTTTGAATCTCACCTTTGGTCATGGACTTGACTTATAATAGTCTTGTAGACTGATGGCCTAGTATTTGCCTGTGAAGCTATGATCATGCCTGTGATTAATCTGGCATTACCCATGACAAGAATAACGAAGCCCCTCATGTCTGCAGCAGTGTACACTTTATACTAGTTGCTGAAGTATGCAAATTATAATTGTCTTTTTTTTTCTTTTGAGTGATCTACTAACCATTTAAAATGACCATAATAAACATACCTATTTAGTGACAGTTGTACTACTTTGTGGCTCTGTTTGTAATATACTTAATTAATATATAAATGTATGTGGTATGAAATGCAGAGTTAAACTATAGCTGGTGTTGTTTGGTCATGGCAGCCTAGCCCAACTGACCATATAAAGTCTAACACAGATAAGCCTGTATTACTCACATTCACCCATTATATATTGCTATAAAAAAATGAAATTATTTAAAAAACAATGTCTTACCTTTTTTAATAATGACCAAATAGTCAAGTCACCTATATTAAACTCAGCTTTTAAATTTAACTTGTAATCTTAAATAAGCCTACTCTGCTAAACATAGATACCTGTGTGCTAAGGATACCACTGAACTTCTCAGTGCAAGAAATATGAACAAAGCCAGAATCAATGGTGGGACAAAGGCCCAACAATAGGGACAGACCCAATTGCTTTTATAAACTTAGAACATTGCTAGAATAATAGGCTTTGCATTACATTTTATTTATTTATTTATTTCAGTTTGTTAACCGGGAAAGTCCATTGGGCCAAGGTAGCCCATTTTCAATGGAGGCCCGAGGAAAAAAGCTCCAGACAGAAAGACAATATAAAATGTATTAGTACAGCATATACGAGCAGCATTTTAACATTCAATATACAGAAACACAATATTTTAAAAACATTGAAATATATGAGCTAAGTCAATCACTTGTAAGATATTTACAAAACAATACATTCATGTTCATTTAATACAACATATTTTTAGACAAAGGAAATTTTAGACAAAGGAATTGAAGTAGTGGCAGAGATTGTGAGCAGGATACAATAGGGATAGGTATCAGGAATCAGGTAGGATGGGTACAGGAGCACTCCCAGAGAGAGGAGAGGTGAGAGTGGAGTAGGGTTTTAAAGGAAGGGAGGTTCTGGGTAGTTCTAATGTGAGGGGGAAGAGACTTCCATGATCTAGCAAGGGAGAATGATAGTAGTAGTTGCCCTAGTGCATGTAAAGGCTTGTAAACTTCCAAGAGATCCTGATTTGTGGATCTAAGTGTTCTGTGTGTTTGGTGAAGTTTTAAAGAAGAGGAGATTGATAGACAGTTAGAAGGTTTAAAAATCAGCTTGTGTGCTGTTGTTACCTGAATGAAATTTAGGTAGCCTGGGAGTTCCAACCAATTTAGAGCTTGGAGGGAGTTACAGTGATGAGACTTGTACATTTTATTATAGCATGAGGAAAGTTTAGATTTTAGGGTTGATTGGAGATTAGTGAGTAGTGGAGCTCCATACAAAAGGGAGGGTAGGAGGTAGATGGTAGATAGGAGTTGTCTAGAAGACAGAGAAAGGTAGCGTCTGTGTCGATAAAGCATTCCAAGTTTTTGATGAGTTTTTTTAATATTGGTTTGTAGGTGGATGTCAGACTTTAGCTGGTCGTTGATAAGGACACTCAGAAGTTTTGTATGGGGAACTATTTCAATAGATGTTTTGTTTAGACTGAGTATAGATAAGGATGCTTTGTCAATAGCAGTATGTCTAGAAGGGGTAAAGATCATTATTTTGGATTTGGAGGCATTTAGGGCTAGATGATTGTCAAGCATCCAGGACTCATTGAAGAAGAAGGCCTCTTGAGTATGGTTTATTAATAAGGGAAGAGTTTTGGCAGAGCAGATGATAGCGGAATCGTCTGCGTATTGTACCAGTTTAGCATTGGGGATCTTTTGGTGGAAATCATTGTTAAAAATGTTAAATAGTAAGGGACCCAGAATAGAGCCTCGGGGTACTCTTGTTGGGGTGTGATGGAAAGAGGAAGTACAGTAGTTCCATTTTACAGCTTGTTCCCTGGCTGAAAGATAGCTTGTGAACCATTTGATAGAAGATGAGGAGAGATTAAGATGGGAGAGTTTAGAAAGCTGAAGCTCATGTGAGACAGAGTCGAAAGCTTTGGATAAGTCGAGGAGGAGGATAGAAACTATGTTACTAGAGTCACGAGCAGAGTTGATGATTTCGAGGAAGGAAAGGAGGGCAGTGGTGGTGCTATGTCCTGGTCTAAACCCATGTTAGGTAGGAGTTAGTAGTTGATTGTCTAGTAGGTAGGGTAATAGTTGGAGGTGAATGCATTTTTCAAGTATCTTAGAGATAGGGGATAGCATGCCAATAGGGCGAAAGTTGGAGATTGAACAGTTGTTACCTCATTTGTGGAGGGGACGATGAAGGCTTTTTTCCAGAGGTGTGGTACATTGGACTCCTGAATGGAGCAATTGATTAAGATGCTGATTGGAAGGGCTATGCCATCAGCAGCTAGTTTGAGAAATTTGGATGGAATGTCATCTGGGGCATTAGAGCAAGGTTTTAACTTTATTAGGAGCTTTTTTATAGTGTGGGTAGGAATGGATTTCAGAGTAAATGGGGAGGACTCAGAGTTATTGGGGTTGAATTTTCAGTTTCAGTTATGTTGGGGGGGATATTGTTAGGCAAAGAGGAGGTGAGTTTGCCTATGGAGTCAATGAAAAAGGAGTTGAATTGGGTAGCTAGGTGGAGGTCAGGTGTGTCTTGGTCAGGGCAAGGGTTCTCTTTTTTTATCTGGAGATAGTATTGTTGCAATACTACTCCAAAACATTTTGGGGTTGGTTTTATGATTATTTTGAAGTTTAAGATAGTAGGATTTATGGTCAGTTGCTACTTGTTTTTTTACTTGATTTCACAGTTGCTTGTATTCGGTAAGAGAGTTGGGAGTTTTGCATTTTTTATAGTATTTCCAGGTTTTGTCTCAGCGATGCATAAGTAGTTTTGTGTCTTTGTTTAGCCAGGGGGCTGTTTTGGATCTGAGTCTTTTGGTTCTACAGGGGGCAAAATGGTTAAGTATATCAGTGCAAAATTCTATTGAAAAGTGAGACAGCAGCATCTATAGGGAGGGACTATCTGTTTTAAGGCATTAGAGAAAAATAGGGGGTTGAAGTTTTGCATGTTGCGGGTAGTAATGTGTTTGTGCTGAAGGAGGAGGGTGGCAGGGGAATGGCATATGTAGGCAGGGAGATGGTCACTAAGGGGGTGAGGGAGAGTACCACTATCAGAAATCTGGTGTGGGTGAGAGACTAGTATCCAGTCAAGGATGCTACCTGTGGTGTAATATTTATTTGGTCGAGTAGGGGTTTTGGTTAGGTGAGTGAACTGATATAGGTTGATCCTTTGAGAAGGGGTAGATGAGTCAATGAAACTCAAGTGTCTGTCATTACTTAGTATTACTTAGGGACTTTCAAATGACATCCGCGGTGGTGCAGCGGTAGTGTTGTTACCTCACAGCAAGAGGTTCTCCCGTTCGATTCTCGGCTGGAGTGAGGTGAGTGCCTTCTGTGTGGAGTCTGCATGTCCTCCCCACAGTTGGGTGGGCATTTGAAAGACGTGTAAATGGGTGTGCCTTCATTGAAGGTTGAACGTCGAGCTGGCACATCAGCATTGTCAAAATCTACTGCCAATCATTAGCGGACCGGAGTTCTGTTGTGGCGACCCCTAACCGGGTAAAGCAGAAAGACAACAACAACAACTTAGGGACTTTTAAAGTAAAGTGTACAAGACAGTGGTGTGACCAGTATTACTGTATGGTACAGAAACCTGGGTAGTAAAGGCAGAACAGTTGAAGAAGTTAGAGGTGATGGAAATTAAATGCCTGAGAAGGGTGGTAGGATGCACTCTGTGGGACAGGCGAAGAAATGAGGACATAAGAGCAGATGCCAAAGTAGCTCCAATTGCAGAAAAGAAAAGATCAAAGAACAGATTACAATGGTTTGGACATATGCAGAAAACCAGAAGACAATCTGCTGAAGAAGATTTGGTTGAGACAGGAAGAAGGTAAGAGGAAACAAGGACATCTAGCAAAGAGGTGGATGGATTGTGTGAAAGAAGATCTGCAACAATCAGACATGAGTGTGAAAGAAGGCATGAGTGTGGGCACTGAATCAAGAGAGATGGTGACAGTTAACATGATTCCCCGACCCCATGTAGAAAATAGGAAAAGGGGGGCTGATGATGATGAGGAAGAGGGGGAGGGACTTCAATCCTCAAGGATTTGCCAGAAAACCACAGATTTTAAGAGGAACAGACCAAAAATATAAGGCAAAACTCTGGACATTCTGTAAAAATCTGGACAGTTGAAAGGTAGGGGTTAAGATGGATTACAAACTGGGTAAGGTCAGGATGCACATTGTCAGAACTGGTAACACTTCCTCAGTCAGAGAGAAGGTGAACAGTGGTATTCCCCAGTGATCTGTGCACCCCCATTTGTCATTTATTTTTCTGATAACACTGATCTCTGGTTAACTATATTTACTGATGAGTGTAAGTTGAGTGTGGTAGTAACATTAGCCCAAGATAACTTATACCATTCAAAATGAATTAATGTGGTGTACTGGTAAGGGGCTTAAAACTAAATTCCAAGAAATGTTGTATCATTCCATTTGGGGAAAAAGCAAATTGTTTCAACCTGCTACATCAGTAACACCCCGCAATCAAGTTAGTCAGTGATTAGAGCCATGTTCACCACGGCTGATTGCTCCCTTGTCTTTGTTGACATTCTGATAATTGTAGTTAGGAAATCCTTTGATATATTACAATTAATTGCCAAAGGCATCTCTTCTAAAACCAAGGAAGTCTTTGTTCTCTTAAACTCTGTCCTGGTCAAACCGCTTACAGAATATAATGCACATTTTGGCATGTATCTTACTAGATACATCAAAAAACTTGAAACACCACATAGGTCTGTAACATAAATGATCGCTGGCCACAAAAGTCTTATCTATTAGGAGAGGTTGAAATCCTTGACCCACAGTGTCATACATGCTCCAGAGGATAGATTTGTGCTTTGATTATCATACTCTGAGGATCCTGCTATTGTTGACCTCCAGGAAGTCCTTTTTCTTGATAGTCCAGCCAGCACTAGAACAAGAGATCTCAACCAACATCAGGAAATAAAATTAGATGGAGGGATACGTTTATCACCCAAAACCTAATTCTTTACTCATTCTAGTAACCATATTTTTGCATTTATTATTTTCAACAATTCTTTGTTTATAACTGTACAAAGCTGTCTATTGTTATTTTAAGATATTCTGTCAAAGGAAAAAACTTCAAAGACCAATTCACGTTAGGTTCAAGCAAGGCACCTTTTATTACTTGCAGTAAGGAGACAAAGCATGTAGGCACAAGGTTTGTCTGAATGATAATGACTAGTAGGTTATACTTATACAGTTCTCTTCCTGTCACATAGAAAATGTTACATTCTATTGCTGACGTAGTTAGACACAGCTTTCTGTATGTTCTACAGAAAATATTGTTAGACGTATTGCTGGCCAAGTTAAAATATCTGTCATTCTGCAAAACATTTTGAGAAAAACAACCTGGCCTTGGGTTTATGTCAGTCCATTTCAGCATTTCAATTCTTCTATTGTACTGTTCTAATACATGTGTTACATTTTACCTAGATTCAAGGTACATTTCTAGCTTTAGTACAAGTAATGCTGACTACGGTTTAAACTTTCAAGCATCTATTGTTTTCTTTATCAATAGCTTCTAGCAACTGCATGTTTTCTCATGGCATAAGCAGAAATGAATATCTCTTTGTTAAGTTTCATAACATTAGCAGAAATGAATTACTTCTTTTGTTATTTGCTGACATTAGCAGAAACAGAATGCTTCTTGTTAAGTTTCTAATGGCTGTGCAGATTCATGCAGTGTGAACAGAATAAATGTATTAACCCTTTTAAATCTCAAATGCACTAAATGCACTAAGCATGCATATTACTGTTACATATTTTTCTAACATATTCAAAATGATATAATGGTGGCATATGTCAATTTTAAAAGTCTTAATTGTATTACTATACACTATTACACTTATTTTTCAGTTTCATTTCTAGAACTGACAACTGCAATAGGGAGTTTTTATTAACACTACAGTGCTATTTTAGTTATTTTGAATCGGCTTCCTTTTGTCAGGAGTACCACTGTTCTAGAAAAAATTTTAAATTGGGCTCCCTTAGATTTACAATGGTAAGTAATTAAAATGAGTAGAATGCATTGCTTGTGTACCTCTGTGCAGCTCTGGAACAAGCTCCACCTGCAGGTCAAGCAGTGTGACTCACTGCTGTCTTTCATACAGCTCCACCTACAGGCCAAGCAGTGTGACTCACTGCTGTCTTTCATACATAGCTTGGACAACTGGATGGATACCCTTAAATTTACGCTGGGTCTTGTAGGCATGTCCCTTCTTGGGGATGGTGATAGAGCCTGAGGTATATTATGGGCAAGGTGCACATAGCCTCTGATCAAAATTGCCTTGCAATATCATGTGATCTAATGAGCCTATACTATGCAGTGTTCCAAAATACCTTGGTAATATACTGCAGATGCGCACTTCAGTGTACATGACAACACGTTTATGGTACATCATTTGTATCTAGTTGCTTGTTTTCTTTTATTTTAATGGGAGTAAGTGTACAGGTGGAATGCAAGGTACATTCAGTTCTTTATGTGCAGATGTCCATACTCTGCAGTGGTACTGTTAGGGCTATTTTTCTTTTTTATTTGGATATGTCCATATATAAAAAGAATTGCACATAGGGGCATCGGTGATGCAGTGGTTAGCATTGTCGCCTCACAGCAAGAGGTTCTCCCATTCGATTCTCAGTTGGAGCACCTTCTGTGTGGAATCTGCATTTCCTCCCCACGGTCAAGTGATGTTAAAGACATGCAGGTAGGTGCGAGCGTGAATGAGTGTGCCTTCTTTGAAGGTTGGGCATCAGGCTGGCAACTTGGCACCATAAAACTCTACTGCCAATCATGAGCAGACCGGAGTTCTGCTGTGGTGACCCCTAACCGGGAAAAGCCAAAAGTCTATTATATAAAAAGAATTGCACCTGTTTTTGGATGAAACTGCTTAAGATTTATACTTTAACCTTTAAATTGTTATTTTAATGTTAAGCAATTTTAGTAATGTTGCCAGATTCCAGACACTAGTTTTATCTAGTATTGCTATTTCAATTACCTGGTGAAAAGTACTTTCTTGACTGCTTGTTGACATAATTATAGAACATCAAACAAAGAATGTTGAATTAGTAGTCAGTCTAGCAGACATCTGTCAATAAGAATGCTGAACAGGCAAGTCTGCCAGTGGATACTTATCCAAAGTAAAACTGAGACAAGTGAGAGGAGGAAACTGGAGAGCAAGAGGATAACAAAGGAGCTGTGTGCCAGGAAATAACCATGTGCCGAAGAGGCTTCAACAGTTAAAAGTTAAAAGGAAGATAGTGGACTGTAATGATCAGCTTTCTTCAGTTCAGTAAGGAGACTGTTTTAAGTGGGGAGCATTAATGCAAGCTTTTTTTTTCTTTTGGCAAAACTAACAGGTCTGATGAGAATGTTTATGGCTGTGGGAATTAAAAATGTTATTGTGGTAAATTTGTTGGCCAGGTATAAAAGCGCTGATTGACTTTGGATTAGAGTGTTTGGTTTCTCTTATAAATGTTTGTTAGTTTACATCTAAGTACTTGAGCACTAGCTGGGAGAAATAAAGCATAGTCAAGAAGGCAATAACAGCAGTCTGGTTTAGGAAATGTTAAAATAAGCATAAAAGTGGCACAGAATGCAGATGATTGATATTACAGTTAATATACTGACTGATATCATAAAATCTTGTTGTCTCTGATAGTGCAAGCTGATACTATATCTAGAAAAGGGAAAAAAAAACTATATAGATATTTCTACAGCTGAACCCCACAATTATATGAGTTAGATCTAACAGTGTCAGCTACAGTGCTTAACAAACAGAGAAGGACAGATAACATTAAATAGTTATCAGATTTAGACCAAAAGGAAACTCAAGCAATACTGTTGCAAGCAAAAACACCGGTCTCAAGTCATGAACCCTTCTTTTAATGTTATCTGTATTTTCATTTTTGCTGCTGTGAATAAGGTTAAAAGAAGGGTTTGTGACTTGAGACTGGTGGTTGTGCTTTATATCAGATTTAGCACTATTGAAGATTATTTCTGATCTGTTTATCACTTATTGAGTGCTGTCACGAGTGCTTGATTTTAGAACTTAATCATATTTAAATTGTGGCCTTTTTTTACAGTATTTGAATGTAAACATAGGTTAGTGCTAATAATTTAACTGGCCATTTGTTGGTAAAACTAAATTTAAGAAATTAATACAATGTGCATGGTTTCTTTACCAGACTTAATTGCCTTTTAAAATATGGACATTGGTGAAGCGAACTTTAAAAGCTGAATTTAATGTAGGTGCACTGATTTCAGAACTTAATTGCTTTCTAACATCTAGACCTTTTTTGTTAGACAGTGATTTTGTCTAAACAAAGAGCAGTGGAAACTATTTAACTGGCTGTATAATTGTAAAGCCAAAGTTAGTATAATGTCTAATAAAATTAATTATTTTGTAGATTAAAATATAATAAATATGAAGATTATTGGTTGGCTTAGCTTATTTAATTAGGCCTATGATATCCAACTGTGAAACAACTTAGGGTATTAGACTTAAAGACAGTCCTTAAACAGCAGTGAACAGCATTTAAAAATGTTAACTGCTGATAAATTATTCATTCTCATAACATTTTGTGTGTGTGTTATTTGCAGCAAATTTTAGTTATAAATGTCCAGAGCTATCCATGGCTATTTTAGGATATTCATAATTATATAACGGTATATATGTTTAATTCTGGATGCCTTTTGTGAAATCACTCCCCTTTAACTATTTAAATTTATTGACCATCCTACTGTATTCCATAGTACCAGAATACAAAAGTGACCACTCTCTTCCACTCTGTCTTGCTGTTTTAAAAATAGCGACTGTCCACTAAAACTTAATTTTTTAAACAGGTAAAATTTAAGTTACCTACTTTCACATCTAACTCCTCTAGTGCGCACTGCAATGTTTAAGATAAACCATTTTTTCATCTTACCTTTAAGCATCTATTGCAAGACCACCAGTTATTGGAAAGCCTACATTCTGCCTCTCAGTAGTCATCTTGGGATTAGTGCATCTGTTTTCTCCTAGTGAGAGAAGGAGTGTAGTTACATTATTTCCTGGAGACTGCTGATCACGAGAAAGTTTAATAATTGCTTTATAGGTGACAGCTTGGAATCTGTACTTATATTCTGATCCTTGTGAGAGTAGGAGCAGAGTGCATTGATTCCTGACTCTTTCTGGTTGAGAGTGAGTGTCTGTGTGAAGATAGGTGAAGGCTGCCAGCCTAGCCAGATAGAATTTTGTAGATAATTCTGTCATTTGTAAATATTAATATAAGCCACAGGCTTGTTATCTTAAATGGGAAAAAATGTTGTTAAACGTGGAACTGCAAAAATGTAACAACAGTGCACTTTGCTGTAAGAAAGCTGATAAGTCAAACATTTCACGATGGTCTTTGATCTCAGGGCTTGGAGCCAATATGTCTGGATGAAGGAATTCTGCCTAATGTTTTAAGGCCAGAGTTAATGGCTAGAATTTGCATGTATATTTCTTTTATTGCTCTGGTTCCTGACCAGCTGCAAGATCAAAGGGGCTATTAACCTCTGAGAGTCTGTTAGCCTGGGAACCAGAAAGAAATGTAATCTGAAATGAATCAGTGGTACTGTGCTATCAATTTAAGGACAGAAAGAAGGAGAGCATTTGAACATTTGTCTTGAGAACATCCAACTCACCACTCTGCCTGTGCCTGTATATAAGAAAGATCTTAGACTTTAGTGTTTTCTCTTAGACATAGCTAGGAAATAGGAAGATTAGACTAGTTTGTTTTTCTGTGATGTCAGGAATTTTCTACTGTATTGTTTTAAGTATTTCTGTGTAACAACTGATCTCTTGACTAGCACTGTGTAGTAAGAAGTATTGTCTTGTGATTTTATTATTTATTATTAAATATTTTAAAACCTTTCAATGGTGGCTGTTTTGTGTAGAGATAATTTAAGCTCTAAAAGAACATCACAGGTATATAGTGATACTGTACCAAGTCAATCCAAATAAGTTTTGACTGGTTGCACTTACCATTTGGATAATAATATTACACAATATAATTGGACACCCTTTCATAATGGCTTTGAGTAGCTGATAAATATTAGCTGGGTGGTGGCAGTGATTTCTACCATATAGTCTGGGTAAAAGGGGTACAGCTGGAGAACCTGTGTCAGCTTTTCCTAGGAGTGTCTGTGTGGTTGTATAAACTCTTATCTCAAAGTATGTGTGTCAGCTACTTGGGCAGGGACATGAAGCACTGGTTGGACAGAGAGGGTGCTGGAGGTTTTAGCTTGTTCACTAGGCTGAGATCTGGACCCTATAGCTGTGCCAGTGGGGAGTCTTATTGGGGACCTGGAGAGAAAGGGAAAAACCAGCCACAGACTGACTGTGATCTCGGTGTGCTCTTAAGGGAAATTGTACTTTACTGTGTGTGTATTTATTATCCTTTCACTATATGGACGCCCCTCACTGGTGTTAGTGGTGAAGATTGAGGCTCCTTAATTGCTGGGCCAGTGCACTGGTGTCACATATTAATTGTTTGGCAGTGGTGGGGTATCCACACCACATATTAATTGGTTGGCAAATACTATTTGGCTTGTAGTGGTATGGGTAGAGTGAATTCCTGTAGCTTGTATACAGTGATCACTGAAGGTGTTTTTTACTCTAAATCAGCCATGCGGTAAATACTCAGAGTTCAGATCACAATTGTTTTATTTCTTTTGCTAGCTTAGTTAGTCAGATAGAGCAGGCAGCATGTCAGCAGAGGAGTATGGAAAGCTGTCAAGGAGTCAGCTGGTGAGATGTGCCAGGCTAGGGGACTGGTGCATGGAAACCTGACTAAGGCAGACATGATTGCAGCTTTGGTCACAGCTGCATCAGAAACCAGCAACCAGGAGGACGATCAGACTGGCAGTGGAGATGTACCACCCTCAGAGAATAGACAGTTCAATCATTTTGTAGAGGACTTAAAAATCCATCTAGAGCTAAAGAGACTTGAGTTGGAGGCCAGGCATTTGGAAATAGAAGCAGCTAAGAGACTGAGACATCTGCAGGCTGAGGAGAATGAGAAACTGCTATGCCTGGAAACTGAGGAAAAGGAGAGCCAGAGGCAGCATGAGAAGGAGATGCTGATTCTTTGCCAGATTCATGGAGGTAATGAGGAAGGGAGCAACTGGACCCCAGAAGCACAAAAGGTCAGTATATTTCTTCCGCAGTTTAAAGAGGGGAATAATTTTGATAGTTTCATTCATATGTTTGAGAGGGTATGTGAGCAGTATGATGCTAATCAAAGGCTCTGGTTACGGTTCCTGACTCCCTTACTCCATGATAAAGCTGTAACTGTGTTGTCTAAAATGTCTAACATTGACTGTTTTAATTATACTATGGTTAAGAACTGTCTGTTAGAATTGTTTAAGATAACACTTGAAACGTATAGGAAACAGTTTTGTGAGCATAGACACAAGGCAGATGAAAGTATGTGTGAATATGTTGCTAAACCAAGCACTTATTTTCATAAGTGGGTGTTTAGATATCAGGTCACCACTTTTGAAGGGCTGGCAGACCTTTTGGTGAGGGAACAAACCCTTAGCACTTTGTCTGAGGACATGAGGATCTGGTTAGTTGATAGACAATGTGCTACTTTAGATGAGCTGGGGAAGAAGGGAGACCTATACCTACCAAGCAGAACATACCTGCACAGAAAAGGGACCCCCGTACTGCTCATGGGTCTAAAAGAACCCATGGTGGGCAGCACAGACTATCCGAACAGAATCTGCCAGTAGCAGGGGAAGTCACTAGTCCAGGTACACATCCAGGACCTAGGATTAAATGTTTTGAATGCAACCAGTTGCACCATGTGGCATACAGATATCAATGGAGGTAAAGTGGGGAACAAAAGGTGAGAGACCCAGTAAGTGAGAAAGACAAAATGCCAATAGTAGGTTGTCTTGAGAAAACAGGAGTACTGAACTACCATCCTGCAGATGTCCTGATAGGGAAGGATTTGAATGAGGCAGTACCATGTTTTTATGCAGTTACACTGAGTCAGGCTAGGAGACAAGCATGTGGGTCTGGTAGCCGTGGGAGACCCAGACAGACTACATACTTGCAGCCAGGACTGGTGAAGTGGTTACTTCAGGGAGGGCGCTACTATGTTGCAGTGAGACTGAAGGTGAACCACAGCTGCTTGTGGGTACTGATGTTCCCTTGGACAGAGTGACTGCAAAGGTAGAGGTGAGTAGTAGTACTCAGGCTGATAGTAAGGTACCACTGTCAGAATATGCCAGACTTCCTGTGGAAGGGGAGCTGAGAAGGGTTACAAAGAGAGAGTTAAGACAGGCTCAGCTCTCAGACCCTACATTGCTAGCCCTGAGGCAGGTAGCTAGTAAGGCACTTGATTCTCAAGGGAGGGGGGATTCTGTACACTGGGACAAATGTTACTGTATAGAGAGTGGACCCCTGAAGGAGGGATAGAAGGTTTGAAAGTACAGCAGTTGGTAGTGCCTAGAGCCTACTGTCTGTCACTTCTAGCCATAGCCCATGATATTCCCTTTGCAGGTCATATGGGCATAAAACATACAAAAAGATGTGTTATGCAAAACTTCTATTGGCCTGGAATTTCCAGAGATGTAACAGGGTACTTCAGGACCTGTGAGCAGTGCCAAAAGCTCCTTTGATGCCTTTGCCTGTGATTGAGGAGCAATTTAAATGGGTAACTCTGGATATTGTGGGGCCTCTGAGTACCCCAAATTCCACAGGGAAAAAGTATATCCTAGTGGTAGTGGATTATGCTGCACAAGACCCTGAGGTAGTGGCTCTGTCCTCCATGGAGGCAGTAAAGGTGGCAAATGCTTTTTAGAGGTTTTCAGCAGGATAGGTTTCCCAAACAAAATACTGACTGACAGAGGTGCCAATTTCATGTCATATGTGCTGGCTTGTCTGTGGAAGTACTGTGGGGTGAAGCACCTGAAGACCACCCCCTACCATCTGCAGACTAATGGTCTGGTCGAGAGGATAAACTCTATGATCAAGTCCATGCTATGGGCATTTGCAAACCAGTTTAAGAGGGAGTGGGACAGATATTTGCTCCATCTGTTTGCTTACAGAGAGGTTCCCCAGGAATCAACAGGTTTTTCACCCTTTCTGTTGCTGTTTGGGCATAGGGTGAGGGGACCTCTAGATTTAATTCAAGATGAGTGAGAAGGTGAGTGTGAATGTCACAAGGAGGCTGTTGTGTATATGTCCTAAACCTCAGTACAAGGCTCAGGGAACTCATGAGCTTGGCTCAGGAGAACCTGGCAGAAGGCCAACAACAGGAAAAGGTGTGGTATGACAGGAATGCTTGAGCTAGAGAGTATGCTGTGGGGCAGCAGGTAATGGTTCTTATTCCTGTCAGACACAACAAGCTGCAAGCAGCTTGGGAAGGACCCTACAAGGTGGTAAGAAAGGTGATATTGACTACATGGTGGAACTGCAAGTGTCATCATGTTAACATGAGGAAACCTTACCATGATAGGGAGGACCTTGTGCTGAGCATTTGTAGTGGATTGCAGGAGGAGTCAAAGGGAGATGCAGTGACTGAACTACTCAGTGAGGGTCAGACTGACATCTCAGTGGAAGGGGTAACAATGTCACAGCAGCTATTTTCTACCCAAGTTCGAGAAATCCGAGCAGTGTTATAGGAGTTTGGGACATGTTCACTCAGAAACCAGGGTGCACCCACCTGGTGCAGCAACACATGGATACAGGACCCCAAAGGCCTATTAGGCAGGCCTCTTATAGGGTGTCTGAGAGAGTCAAACAGACCCTGAGGGAGGAAATACAGGAGAAGTTGGAACTAGGGATTAATCAAGACTCCAACAGCCCCTGGGCCTCCCCAGTACTGCTGGTCTCAAAGAAGGACAGCAGCACCAGGTTCTTTGTGGACTACAGGAAATTAAATAGAAACACAAGAGTCGGATGCTTACCCTATGCCTAGGGCAGATGAGGCCCTAGAGCAGCTGGGTGGGGCTAAGTATCTTACAACCATCGATCTTACCAAGGGTTACTGGCAGGTGCCCTTGACTCCCAGTGCTAAAGAGAAGTCAGACTTTGTGACTCCTTTTGGCTGGTATGAGTTCACAAAGATGCCCTTTGGGATGAAAAATGCCCCAGCAACTTTACAGAGGCTGGTAAATCATATCCTAGTGGGAGCAGGAGGGTTTGCCCTTGCTTACCTAGATGATATTGCCATCTACAGCCATTCCTGGCAAGAGCATCTTCAGCATGTCAGAGAGGTGCTCGGCAGACTACAGAGGGCAGGGTTGACCATTAAGCCTAGCAAATGTCAGGTGGGGATGGCAGAGGTCTCCTACCTTGGACACAGAGTGTGGAATGGTAAGATCAGGCCAAAACCTGCCAAAGTAGAAGCCATTCATGCATGGCCTGCACCTGTTGCCAAAAAGTAGGTGAGGACATTCTTAGGAACAGCAGGGTACTACAGAAAGTTTGTCCCCAGTTATAGTACCATAGCTGCTCTCCTCACAGACCTGATGAAGAAGAACAGGTCAGATAAGGTAATGTGGACCCCAGTATGTGAGCAGGCATTCCAGGAGCTTAAGAAAGCTTTGAGAGGACCCCCTGTGTTAGCCAGTCCAGATTACAGCAAAGAATTTGTTGTGCAGGTAGATATGTCTAACTATGGGGTGGGGGCTGTACTTAGCCAGATTTCTTCAGAGGGAGAAGAGCACCCAGTGGTTTACCTTAGTCATACGCTCCAACCCAGGGAGGAATGCTATGCAGCTGTAGAAAAGGAATGTCTAGCCATAGTGTGGGCACTGCAGAAACTTCAGCCTTATCTTTATGGAAGAAAATTAACTCTAGTGATAAATCACAACCCCATAACATAGTTACACAGAGACAGCCAGCAAAATGCCAAGTTGCTAAGATGGAGCCTAGGGTTGCAAGCTTATGATATGTCAGTGCAGCACCACAGTGGGATTAGCAATGCCAACACAGATGGGATCTCAAGACAAGGAATGTGATAAGGTATACTCAGATCTAACCCTCTCAATCAATGTTTCTCAAGGGTCACTTGAAAAACTAGCTTGAGTTCCCCGGGGGGGGGGGGAGATGTGTGAGGATAGGTGAAGGCTGACAGCCTAGCCAGAAAGAATTTTGTAGATAATTCTGTCATTTGTAAATATTAGTATAAGCCACAGGCTTGTTCTCTTAAATGGGAAAAAAATGTGTTAAATGTTGAACTGCAAAAATGTAACAACAGTGCACTCTGCTGTAAGAAAGCTGATAAGTCAAGCATTTCATGACTGTCTTTGATCTCAGGGCTTGGAGCCGATATGTCTGGATGAAGGAATTCTGTCTATTGTTTTGAGGCCAGAGTTAATGGCTAGAATTTGCATGCATAATTTATTTTATTGCTCTGGTTCCTGACCAGCTGCAAGATCAAAGGGGTTATTAATCTCTGAGAGTCTGTTAGCCTGGGAACCAGAAAGAAATGATATAATCTGAAATGAATCATTGGTACTGTGTTATCAATTTAAGGACAGAAAGAAAGAGAGCATTTGAGCATTTGTCTTGAAAACATCCAACTCACCACTCTGCCTGTGTCTGTATGTAAGTAGGATCTTAGACTTCAGTGTTTTCTCTTAGATATAGAACGAAAAAAGCACACCAAGCCACAAATTGTAGTTAACTCCAATAGGAAAAAAAGTCCACTGTTGAATAAACGTTGGCAAGAACACTTTATTACTTAAAGCGCTTTTCGTCTACTACAGTTAGTAGACTTCCTCAGAATAATGTAAAAAATTTTTTTTAAAACTCTTTAAATACTTTCCAAAGTGACAATTAATACTAGTTAAGAGGAAATTATTCTCTAATTACTTATCCAATTAACTAGTGCAAAGACAAAAAGAAATCATTACTTCATGGTTATCAACATCAAATAAACATAAAAATAAACATAACTAACTTTTACAATTAAAATTAGCCACTATTTGACTTATTACACTTATTGAACTAAGTAACAAACCCTCTTTTTTTGAAAGTGTACTGTAAAAAATGTTAAAAAAATAATAAGTTAAATATTCACTTGTATTCATCTGATGTTATGTAGTAAAACATTTCAACGTCTCAAATTTCTAAGTTTTAGAACACAATTAATCGAACACAAATCATTAAGTCCTGGAACAGAGTAAGAATGCAATCTTATCTGCCATTTTAATTCTTTTTCTTCTAACATTAGGTTACATGGGACCCTTTGCCCTGTATTTAAAACTTGATCTATTACTAGAAATCTAAAGTTATGTTCTTTAAAAAGTGACACATGCTTTGCCAGGGCGTTTTCAAGTTTCCCTTTCTTTATAGCGTATAGGTGTTCATATATTCTGTCCTGCAATCTACGTTCGGTCTTCCCTACGTAGAATGCAGGACATTGTTGACACATAGCCAAATAAACCACCATACGCGAATTGCAATTCGTTCTATATTTCAAATGATAGATTCTTTCAGCTATAGTGAATTTATTTGTCTCCAAAATAGCATTACATCTATTACAATTTTGGCATTTAAATGTGCCAGGTGTTTTCGCAAACCTAACTAAGGGTCTTTCAAGTAACTTTTTCAAGTTGTTGCCTTTCCTGAAGGTGATTTCTGGTCTAGGCCCCAACTTGTTGTACAACAAGGGATCCGTTTTAAACAGCTCCCAATTCTTCCTAATAAGGTCCACTATCCCGTAACTGTCAATGTTGTATGTCAAAATTAACCTGGGGTAAATATGCCTACTGACAAGTTCACTAGCATGCGTAACATGGTTAAGGGACATTAGGGATTCATTAATGTAGTTGTCACCTTCATCCATTTGGGGTGTTATCTCGATGTTGTTAAGTAGGGGTTTAAACACCCCTAAATTTCTTTTACTAGATACTTCTTTTATAAGTGTATCAATCAAAGCTGATGGATACCCTCTCAATAAGAACATAGATTTTAAATGCTCACATTCATCCCCAAAATCTGCGTCCAGGCTAACAATTCGTGCAGCTCTCACAAGTTGCCTTATTACAACAGATCTCTTCTGGAAGTTAGGGTGACAACTTGAATAATGCAGTAGTGAGTTGGAATATGTGATCTTCCTGTGTATAGTGGATACGAAAGCTCTCAATTCGATATTCTTCACTAACCAAACATCTAGGTAAGCAATTGCCGTATTACTAAAGGAGAATGTAAATTCTAAGAAATTGGTAGTGGAATTTAATATTTGCACTACTTCCTCTGCACACAATTCATCACCTTCTAGTATTATAAAAATATTGTCCAGGTATCTCGTATAAAAACGAATGTTGTTCATTAATTCACTATTTTTAAACATGTATTCACCCTCCCAAAATGCCATCACCATGTTAGCCACGCTTGCTCCACATGGGGAGCCCATGGCTATTCCCACTTTCTGCAAGTAGAAATCATCTCCCAGTGTGAAAAAATTGTTATAAAGAATTATTTCCAACAATTCAATTGTTAAGGAAATTTCCATAGATGGAGCATTTTTCTTCTTGAGTAGAGCTGCAACCCAATCGGTGGCTATAGAGTGAGGTATACAGGTATATAAATCTTTGACGTCAACCGTTAAAAAATTACAGTTGACATCAAAGTTTAAGGTGTTAATTTTCTCCAAAAATGACCAGGAGTCCTTGCAAATTTGAATTTCATCCACTAAATATTTTTTAAGGATACAGTCTACTACTTTCGCACAGGTGTACGTAGGTGACCCCCGACTATCTACAAGAGGGCGCATAGGTGGATTAGTTACATTTTTGTGGATTTTAGGTATACCGAAAATCTTGGGGTACCTAGGGTAAGGGATCAACATGTAATGATATTGTTGCTCATGTAATCTACCTTCAATGTACATATCCTCAATGCTGCCTTTAATACTAGAGTAAGCTTTATTTGTCTCAGATCTTGAGCTTAACTGGTATGATGGATTATTAATCAAAGAGCTCATCCTATTGATATAATCAGTATGATCAAAAATCACTGCCCCTCCACCTTTGTCTGGTCTACATACACATAAAGTGTTAGTACGGACAAAATCCATTAACTCACTCTCCTTTTCCTGGTTAGATACATTATTTGGTTGTAAAACATAATGTCTTAAATCTAATTCACACATAGTTTCGAAAAGGTGGATCAGTGGGTGTAAGGGAGGGTTAAATGTACTAGGAACCCAAAATGGGTTTTCATTAGTGTTGTTTCCTTCATAACCTCCCATCATCAAATTAAAATTTAATTTTCTAGAAAACAATTTAATGTCAATTGTTGTATTCACTAAATCCATCCTATTCTTAGGGGCATATGTATAACCCCAGCCCTAATAATTCTATAAAATTGTCAGGCAGGTTAACAGATGAAAAATTATAAATTTTAAAATCACCCGTACCATTCAATATTATGTCGGGCTTCTTCATCACATACACGTGATCATCATTATTAGCAATATTTGTCGTCCTGGTAGTTTCCAAGTCACAGTCATGACTCCCTTCCACACTAGTTATACTTACATCATGGTCAACCACCATTAATTCAAAATTATTAAGGGTAGAGACACTCATGTCAATATCAAGACTTGTTTCCTCACTTCCATTAAGTAAAGATGGAGGAGCAAACAATGATTGTTCAGCACTTAACTGCTCATTAATAGGTAAGAAAACAGTCTCTGTCGATGCAACTAGTGAACTACCATTCAGTCTCATAGTATTAGATTCAGCTTCACAGTTCACATTGTCCTTGGCCCCCTCATTTTGTTGTAGTACACTCTGTTTCTTTGTTTCGGTATAGCCCCTTGTTGGTAGCCCTCGTAAAAAACCTGGTTGTGATTATTAGAGTTTGCCTGATTACCATTAGGCAATTTTGGCCTGTTAGAGTTATTACGATTCTGCAAGCGTTCACTTCTTCTTAACACAGGAGCACCACTATCAGTAGACTCATCATTAACCCCTCCAGTATAATTTTGTACCCTAGCATTGGAAAAATTCACCCCAGTGTCTTTTTGTCCCACTAGTGGCTGATCCTCTCTGTTAAGTTGTGGATAGTGCCATGCTTGTGAAATAGGAGGTAAAGGATAGGCAGTTCCATTTTCATATGCCAAACAGTCTCTTTCCAGTTTCTTAATTTTATTTAACCTGAGTTTCCCCAAGTATTGATTAACACTGTTGAAGCATCGATCATATTCAAATTTATATCTTTCAAACTCAGTGTTAATTTTAATAGAAGAGTCCAACAACACTATTTCACTATTCAATTCACTCAACCACACAGTATAATGTTTAATCATTATTTTCAATAAATCAGCCCCATTTCGTTCGAAAAATTGAAGTAGCTCTTTATGAAATTCTGAGTTATTAACTAACCCCGTAGGGTATTGATAGTAACGCAGTCCTTTGGGGATGACATTACAAGCTAAACATTCGTTAAAATAGTTGATTTCAAGTTGTCATTTTTTAGCTTTAACCAAAAGTTTATCGAATTGTTGTAGCTTAAAAACTATATCAGGTTGAGTGTTTACCTCTTGGTAGCTGACAAGGTTATTGACATCTCTGTTGTTCGCATTTAAATCCTGTCGTTGAAACGAAAAATTTTCGGATAACCAACGGTTTAATCCAGACACAGAGTTCATGTTGCCTGCGCTTCTGTTGACCCCTTCTAACGTTTCCGCCACTTCGCGGGATGTAGTATCGTTAGTTACATTCGCTGGTAACCGCACATGCTCATTGTCCACCACAGCAACATCTGGGGTTCTAGTTGCAATATTCAGCTCTTTAGTGTTATTAGACTCTCTGCCATTAACATCTTTGATAAGACATGCCCGAGCTTCACTTAATGTGTTCGGGATCGACAAAGGTCTCGGTATTCCCACTTCCAAAGGCATCTGACTTGTAGGATTAATCGTTAAAGAGGGTTCGTTGCTCGCAGCAAACAGGTTTTTCATTTCCTGTTGCTGTGAGTCGATTTTGTCTAACCTAGCACACAATGAGTCCATACGTAAAATTAGTGAATCAAACAAGGTGTTACCAGCCAACGCTTTCTCTTAGATATAGCTAGGAAATAGGAAGATTAGACTAGTTTGTTTTTCTGTGATGTCAGAACTTTTCTACTGTATTATTTTAATTATTTCTCTGTGACCACTTGACCAGCACTGTGTAGTAAGAAGTATTGACTTGTGTTGTTTTTTATTTATTATTAAATATTTTTAAACATTTCAACTGTGGCTGTTTTTTGTAGAGATAATTTAAGATCTAAGTGTACATTACATGTATATAGTGATACTGTACCAAGTCATTCCAAATAAGTCTTGACTGGTTGCACTTACTATTTGGATAATAATATTGCACAGTATAATTGGACACCCTTTCATAAGGGCCTTTGAGTAGCTGATAAATATTAGTTGGGTGGTGGCAGTGATTTCTACTGTATAGTCTGGGTAAAGGGGGCATAGCTGGAGAGCATGTGCCAGCCTTCCCCAGGAGTTTCTGTGTGGTTGTATAAACTCATATCTCAAAGTGTGTGTGTGGATCAGCTACTTGGGCAGGGACATGAAGCACTGGTTGGACAGAGAGGGTGCTGGAGGTTTTAGCTTGTCCACTAAGCTGAGACCTTGACCCTATAGCTGTGCCAGTGGGGAGTCTTATTGGGGACCTGGAGAGAAAGGGAGAGACCAGCCACAGACTAACTGTGATCTCTATGTGCTCTTAAGGGAAATTGTACTTTACTGTGTATGTATTTATTATTCTTTCACTATATGGATGTCCCTCACTGGCGTTAGTGGTGAGGATTGAGGGTCCTTGATTGCTGGGCCAGTGCACGGGCATCACAGTCTGTGCTTAACGTACCTGATTGGTCTGGTTGCTATTCAAGGCATCTACCAGAAAAAGGCTACAAGCCTGCAGACCCTTGCATCATCTGGAACAAGACTGTGGATCACCAAACAGGCCATGGCCTGCTTCTCTTCATGGGATTGGTGGTAGCATGTTACTTCTAATGAGAGAAGAAACAAAGGAGTTTTGTTTCCCAACAGAGTGAAACTGTGCTGAGACCAGCATTAGTAATAGCTAGGCAGTAGCCATTCACGCAACTCCCCTCTTTTCATTATTCTTGACAAGCTAATTATTTTTCAGTAAATACTGCTTGATTTTTTTCTAACTTCAGAATATCTGCCTAAGTACTTCATCCTTAAATGTTCAGGCTCTGCGTTTTAGCTTCCCCTCAAGTGTTTGGCAGTGCTCTGTACAGACTCAGACACCTTGAGGGACATTTTTCCTGTAAAATGAATATATAAGAAACAGCTCCAGTATTTAGCAGTAATGACCATCCTTCCTGGCATGTCTAAATGTCAGTTCCCTGTGCTTTCTCATATTACCCTGGTAAACTTGGCATTCTGAGGCAGTGTAGCTACTGCCTCATGTACACAGACTACTCCCTGCTCTTACCTCCCAACACTCAGTCTTGTGAGAGATGCACTTATATATCCAAATTGGAAGCCATGCACCCTCAAGCCAAGACCGGAATAGCTGGTCAGGAGAAGGTCAACACCTGCACCACACCACATGCAGCACATAACCCTCCAGAACACCCACCACCACAGCTCTCACATAAAAACACAAACCATATACCCGCCATTGCAGATGATCTCAGTAGAAATTGACCCAAACAGCAGAGACCTCCAAGACAGAAATGCACTCGACCAGCACAACACAGCACAGCACATACCACAAGACACATACCTCACCCACACAGTATGCCCCTCAACCTAAGCCCCTAAGGCAAAACAGCTTGTCCAATACACTAATCATAGGTGATGCGATAGTGAGGCACAGTGATGCCCCACTCACTATGTTAAATAAGGAGAAGCTAACAGTCAGCTGTCTATCAGGTGCCAGACTCTGACAAATAACACATACACTCAGGTCACCCCACAACAAGTACAAGTATGACTCTGTCACTGTCCATGTGGGTGTGAATGACTTGAGATGCACCTCCCTGGACTACATGAAAAGAGACATGGAGGAGCTTTTGGATTATGTGGCCCAGGCAGGTATGACCCTAGCCCTGAGCAGCATCCTACCATAGCCCAGAATGATACTGCAGTGCAAGCAGATAATGATTGACTTCAATAATTGTCTAAGTTTCTGGTGTCATTCTAAGGGGATCCAATATCTGTCTGCTTGGGATGACATGATTGACAGACCTCGATGCTTTGCCAGAGATGGCCTGCATCTGTCACCCCTGGGTTTCCGGATACTGGCTAAGGTTCTTGCCACACCTATAGTGCCTTTTTTAGGAGATGTTCCAAAGACCAAGTTACCACTATAACAGCTATAAATAAATGCAATCTGAGGGTCATGCTGCTCAATGCTAGTAGTCTAAATCTCAAGATACACTTGCTTGAAGCACTCCTCAAAATGGAGAACATCAACATTTATGCTGTAATGGAGACCTGGTTTAAAGCAGCAGAAAGCACCCATGCACTACCAGACTATAACTCATTTCACACCTTTTGGCCCCAGAACGTGGACCGAAGCTCCATAGGTGGTGGTGTCTCCATATTCATAAAAGATATGCACACCTCCAGACTAGTAGCCCAGCATAACGCATCCGAGATACTTTAGGTACAACTAACATTGGGTAAGACGGTGATTCAGGCCGTAGCCTGCTATAGGTCCCCACCCATGTCCCAAGACTCTCAATCCACATTCCTAAGAATCCTGGAAACTATTAGGGCCCAACCCAACACTCTCATACTAGGTGACTTCAACTACCCCTCCATTAAATGGGAGAACTACTCATACACCAATACCCTGGCCCAATGCTTCCTGGAATTCATCAGTTCCAATGCAGTGGACCAGCTCATTCTTACCCCTGCTAGAGGAAGCAACATTCTTGACCCGGTTATTACTAACATGGGCTCTACACCAATAGTCAATTCCTCCCTGGTCCGACCACAAACTAATCACCATGGAAATCTACATCTCAGCCACACCCCCCGCAAAGGTAACCATCATGAAAAATTCTTCATAGCTGACTTTGGGCTTCTAAAACAGAGGTGGCTAACTTCACGGCACCCATGTCAATAAAAAATAGATGCATGACTGCCAAATCATACACCAATGCACTATATGAACACATACATAAATGCATGGAACTAGCCATAACTAACAGGACCAAGATGCTCTCCTCCAAAAAAAGGAAGCCAGTCTGGTGTTCCCCTGCCATTAATAAACTCTACAACAGAAGGAAGAAACTGTTTCAGGAAAAAGGTGAAGTCCCAAGACTGGTAAAACTCCATTATTAGCCTCAACAAAAAGTTGAGATCCCTCATCAAAACATAAAATGGCCAGCACTATAATGAGTAGAGATTTATTCATTAGAAAAATAACATACAAAATCACAAAACCAGTATCGGCTGTAAGCCTTCTCCAGTGTGCCCCAATCACATGATTATTAAATATTTAATTATTCATGAGATGGGTGGATAATAATGTGCATCGCCTATAAAATGCTGTAATTGTCATCATTTGGTTAAACACACTGAAGAAGGCTTACAGCCGAAACCGGTTTGTAATTTTGTATGTTATTTTTTTAATGAATAAATCTCTACTTATTAGAGTTTTTTGTTTTTTTTTTCAAAATTTTGGGTCTTTGCACTTCCCATACCTGCGAGAGAATTTTTGGATCCCTCATCAAAACCTCTAAAGCCAGCTATGAAGGCAGAATTGGGGCAGACACTAAAACAACCACAATGCCTTCTATACTTATGTCAAGAATCGCCACGGCAATACCCAGGTTTGCTCTGACTTACTGCACAATGGTATCCCCTATACTGAGCCAACAGATATTGCCAACATACTGGCCGACAGATTCAGTGCCAACTTTACCCCTCTCTCCCTCCTAAAGGACCAATCACAATACCGGAGGAATGCCAGGCACCCAGCATTACTGCAGTACAGGTTAAAGCTGCATTGTCGAAGGCCAAGAATACAGCTTCCATGGGACACAACAATATCCCTGGATGTATTCTACATGAACTACAAAGTGAACATCTGTGTGCCATGTTCAATCACAGCCTCACCTCAGGCTTTATCCCTACCAAATGGTGCACTGCTACAGTCATCCCTCTCCATAAAGGGGGAGTGACTACAGACCCTGGGAATTATTGTCCCATTAGCCTGACAAGTCTGATATGTAAGGCAATGGAGGGCATCATCATGGACCTAATTGACAAGGATATAGGGAATCTCCAAACTCTAGATCCCATGCAATTTGGTTTTGTGAAGGGTAGATCATGCCTGCTCAACCTGGTTGACTTCTTTGAGTCAGTCACCAGAGCTGTGGATGAAGGCAGGCAGTTCACACAGCTTACCTAGATCTGGCCAAGGCCTTTGATACCATTCCCCACTCAGGAATTATTGATAAACTCACCAAGCTAGGCATCAACCCCTATATCACTAGGAGGGTTGCAAATTGGCTCACAGATAGAACCTACAGTGTGAAAGTAGCGGACTCCAAGTCAGACTGCCAACCAGTCACAAGTGGAGTCCCACAGGGCTTGGTCCTGGGTCCTCTCCTGTTTGGCATCTACTTCTCGGAAGTCCAGGTCAACATGGAGTGACTCCAACTGACCAGGTTCACAGATGACTGCAAGCTGGGAGCCATTATCAATTCCCCAATTGATGTAGGCATCCTACAGAAAGGCTTCACTGAGACCAATGACTGGTGTCAAAATTATGGCCTTACGCTTAATGCCAAAAATGTGTCATCATCCCCTTTAAGAAAAACTGAAGGCGTTATAAGAGATCTGGGGACATAACTTGACAGCAACCTGTCCTTGGACCACCACATTGCCACTGTGGTCACAAAGTCCTTCTGTGTGACACATCTCATTACCAAGGGTTTTACATCGAGGAAGAAAGAGGTCATCATCTCTCTCTACTCTTCCCTCATTAGGCCAGTCATCAAGTATAATGCCCCATTTGGCATGTACCTTACTAGCCACATGCAGCAGCTGGCTGGAAAGGCCACAAAAGCACCTCATGAAGAGGATCCTAGGCCTACTAAGAGGCGAACTCTACTTGACTTACAAAGCCATGTCTGACCCAGCTCTGTTAGAAATGCTACATCTAAACAAATACCAATCCCTCCACACCACAATTTCATTACCACAATCAACAGAACATGTTGGAGGGATAGATTCATAACCCAGAGACTGCCCATGCTCTGGAATAGACTTCCCATACATGTCAAGTAGAGCACCTCACTGGCCCTCTTCAAGAGAAATCTTGATGAGTGGATGGGAAATAGAAAGTTTACCCCGGGGATCAGTCCATTGGGTCTACTTGATAGAAGCACTGGGAACTAACATCGGGCAGCATGATGCCAGGGCACCTCTATGGGCTAGGCTTGTAAAGGCTCCAGGGACATTAGCCTAGTACACACCTATGAACCTCTGAACCTTTGTTATAGTACTACAAACTATTTACCTAATTTTCAGTTTCCTTCTAGAACTTATAATTGCATTCAGGAGTTATAATAAAACTGCAGTGTTATTTTAGATATTTTGAATCAGCATCCTTTAGCACAGAATCAGTATTTTTCTAGACAATGCTAAAATTAGGCTCCATTTAATTAACAAGGGCAAGCAATTATATGGAATACAATTTAAAGCTTGTGGCAGTCTGTGTAGTTCTCATTAACAGTGACATATTCAAGCAAGCTGATGAAAATCACCTTTTCTTCTTTATATCAGCTTTTTACTATATTGCTATCTTAAAAGGTTTGAAGGAAATATAGGCACATGGTTTGGTGATACCTCTGGTTGTAATGGCAAGTAGAAAAGACGCAAACAGTATAGGAAATTTGGAAGATGTGCATAAAGACAAGGTAAGCATTTAATCTATGGAAATGAATAAAAAGGAAAATTGTTGAGAAGGAGACAGAAACTGAGATTTAAAGAAATGAATTAGAAAAAAAAAAGAATAAATAAAAATAGGAACAATGAAGAACAAAAGAAGGAAAGAAATGGAAGAACTTAATTAGGTTTAGAAGGAGAGGTCAAAAGATATGTCATTTAGCAAAACAGGCTTTAATGTGGCTAAGCATTTCTCATTGGGCCTTCTAAAAGATCCTTCTATGAAAAGAGAAAGAATTCTTACTCGATGTAGTAACTGGATATGTTACTCAGATATTACTAAGGATTCTTAGAATTGGACATGTTCACCTAGAAGTAGGCAATAAAATACAAAAATGAGAAGTATTTTTGTCAGTCTTCCTGCAAGAAACCCATCTCTTGAAAAAAGATATTGATAAACTAGCCACAAACAAATATACAGTATTGGTTAGTTCAGAGCACACTCAGAAAAAAAGAGGAGTGGCTATTTTATGGAATAAAAGTATGCCCATTCCTAAAACCATTAAGTCTTATCAGGATGACAAAGGAATGTTTTGTATGGTTACAATACAAATTAATGGGAAGACTTACACTTTAATTAATGTATATTGGATACCTGGAATTGGTATTAATACAGTGAAACATCATCTTGATAAGATCATATCATTCTCTATAGGAGATATTATTTTAGCTGGTGACTTTAATTGTATACTACATGAAAGTGATACTACCACTATAGGAAAAAGAAGAATTACATCTAATGCAAAACATTTAAATGATTTTGCTAATTCTTATCATTTGAATGATATTAATAATCAGATAGATTCAAAATCATTACCATATACCTTTTTTCTAACAGATACAAAACTTATTCAAAAATAGATAGGGTCTTTATTTCTAACCAGATGGTAACAGATTTAATTAATTCCAAAATCATTTCATGTCCTATATCTGATCATAATTCAATTGTTTTTGAATTCATGATAAAAATACTCATAATGTTCAGATCAAAAGGATACCAGCATACTTAACTCAACTAAAAGACTATAAAGAATATATACTTTCAGAAGTAAAACATTTTTTAGACATAAATAATACTCCTGAAGTCTCCATTGTCTATGTTTGGGATGCCTTAAAATCATATCTATATGGACAAAGTATCAGATGGTATAATAATAAAAGGAAATCTTGGGATAAGGAATTGTTAGATATTCAAAGTAAATTAGACTCTTATAAACATAATAATAAAGAAAATATTATGGACAAGAAAGTTATTGAAGAAATAAACAAACTAAATGAGAAATACAAAGAAATTTTAACTCATAAAGTTAAAATAACTTTAGAGAATACAAGTTTTGTCTTATTCAATAAGCCCCAAATACTTACATAGACTTAAAAATAAAACAAACAGGTTGAATAAACAAAACCATATCAAAGAAATCTTTTCTCTAAGCCAAAAGAAGAATGTTTCTAGTATATCAGAAATACTAGATGAATTTAGAAATCACTTTCACAAAATTAACCATAATAACATTAACATGGAACCTAAAGATAAAATAAAGGAGTTTATAACCACAAACATGAATAAAAAGCTTAATAAACAACAGATTAAACTATTGGACAAAAGTATTTCATATACAGAGGTTATTACACAAATAAATAAGCTTAAATCAAACAAAGCACCGGGTAATGATGGTATTATACCAGAGATATATAAAATCCTTTCTAAAAGTACATATTCATTAATACATGAGGTTTTTATTTTGGCCCAAACTGAGTTAATAACCCCCCCATCTTGGCAATATACATTTATTTCGCCAATTTTAAAACCTAAATAAAGATCCAACTAGATGTACTTCATATCGGCCCATCTCATTACTTAATGTTGATTATAAATTGTTTATGAGTATTTTTGCTGATAGATTGAAGACAATCATCCCCGGCATTATAGATATAGATCAGACAGGCTTCATTGTAAATAGAAATACTTTTGATAATATAAGAAGAACTTTAACATTAATTGATTTTGCAAATAGGAAAAAGAAAGATTTAACACTTATTAGTCTTGATATAAGTTCAGCATTTGATTCAGTAAGTTGGGACTATCTGTTTACCTTACTGAAGTGCACAAACTTCTCAGATGCATTTGTAAATCTAATTGAGCATTTATATAAAGGAACATTGGCTTATATTAAGGTAGGAACATATGTTTCACAAAAAATACCCATTTTAAAGGTAGAAAACAAGGATGTCCACTTTCTCCACTATTATTCACTTTAGTAATGGAGCCTTGGGCTAATTTGATCAGAAACAGTACTGACATAGAGTGTTTTGAAATAGATGAAAATACAACATCCAAAATTCAACTTTTTGCAGATGATGTTCTCATTACATCAGCAGGATCTAATTCTTCTATGCAGTCTCTATTTGATAAAATGATGAATTTTAAAAGTATTTCTGGTTTAATATTCAATGAAGAAAAACTAAAATACTACCTATATATACACGAAAAAATATTCTCATTAGTGATTTTACTAAATATGTACCCAATTCAGGTCAGATAACTTATTTAGGTATAATACTATCGAAAGATATTAAATCTATTATATATAATAATTATAATACCTGTTTTCTTAATATACAAAATCTTTTTAATACCTGGAATAATATGTTTTTTACTATGGAGGAGAGACTTACAATTATTAAAATGATAATATTCCCCAAGATTTTATGCTTAATACAATCAATAATACTTCCACCTACAAAAATAATTATCAAGAAACTGAATACACTAATGTTAAATTTCCTATGGGCACCTAATAGACCTAGGATTGCATTAAAGAAACATACTAATAGCTGGTCTCAAGGGGTATTTCTTTTCCAGACTTTAATTTATATACTATCTCTTCTATTGTAAAAGTTATTACTTTATTAATAGATCAGTCATATGTCACAAAATGGAAAGATTATTGGGAGCTAATTAGTATGCACTTCATGAAAATCTCCTTAACATAAAAATATGATTGTAAATAACTCCATGTTATGGTTACTAAAGGAATTTTGTACTTCACCTATTACACCTAAACATATGGTTTGTTACCCATTAAATATTATTATTAGCTATCATAACTTTATATTCATGTACCCTAAGTATAGGGAATGGAATTTTATTATATTCCCTATAATGTATACTCAGGGTATGCTTTTGTCATCTACTTCTGAAGGAACTCATTTAGCTATAGATAATGATCTAAAGTACTGGTATCAGTTGATATCTGATAATTAAGTTAAAAATCTAGATTTCTTAAAACAAGAATTTGATCTAAGAGAAACTTGCTGGTTAGAGGTTCAGACCTTTAGACAACATCTCATTAATAAAATAGATCTAATGTCTATAACAGTTAAAGAATCTATTCCAACACTGATTGATTACTTGATATTAAATTTACAACATAAAGTTTCTGATAAAGGTAAACTTTCATACATACATAAAATTATCAGACAAGAAACTTTTACAGTGTAGATACATACTGGAATTATTTCACTTCTATTAATGGGGACCCACCAAATCAACAAGATAAACAATATATATTGGAATCTGCCTATAGAACTATGTCTTCCATTGTCTGGAGACTTTATACATGGAAATTTTACATAGATCTTTTTATACACCTTTGATGATGAATAAAATGAATAATAAAGATAATCTATGTAAGAGATGTAATGTAGAAATTAATGCTGACTGGGCTCATATGTTTTATGACTGTATAAAATTGAAAGAATACTGGAAGTCAATTAATGAATTTTTGCAGGCTCTTTTACAGATAATTTCATTATTTCTAAATCTCTTATATTATTCAACACACCTGTACCTCAAAGTGTTAAAAAGGTTAAGCTTCCCTTGTTATGGTCTATTCTAGCAGTGGCTAGGAAAATAATAACCAGAAATTGGATTTCAGATACATCTCCTTTGTTCAATGAATTTAAAAATGTTATGAATATAGTGTGCCATATGGAAATAAACACAATTAGGTCAAGAACAACTAGAAAAACATCTTATTATATTGTATGGGATAATTTACAAAATTTGTTAAAAAAATCTTAATTTCAATAGCATGGTATTTTAGTTTAATTAATTGATCTGATTGTAGTGGATGTCTTTGTAAATACTTTAGTTGTTTTGTTGAATGTTATAATCATATCTATTTTTAATTACTTGTATAAAATTGTTATGACATTTCTCTTGTATGTTAAAACAATAAACCTGTTTTGAAAAAAAGAAATATTTTTGTCAGAAAACAATCACAGTTTGATGTCTTCATTTTAAACAATAAGCAAACAGTTATGAAGGACAGAAAATAATTGAAGAATAATTGAACTTCATTAGGGAGGTAGGAGAAGACCTGATTTCCAACGATTTAGGAATGAAAAATAAGAAAATAGCACATAAATAATAAACCAGTTAATAGATAATTTTAAAGAAACTGAAAGCATGAAGTATGGTGTAGCAAGTATTCTTGAGATTGTGAAAGACAAGAGTCACTAGGAAAAACGGATAGCACAAACAATAGTTGGAAAGGAAGGTAAGGTAGTACTGAACAATGGGATTGATTGAAAGAAAAAGACTGAAAAGTTATGATAAGAAGATGAATAGTTAGTGGAGAACAGTCACACAGTAGAGAATGACTTAATATCAGGAAGACTGAGAACTGAAGGATTAAATAAAAGAAGTAACATGGTATTAAGAAAGACTAGAGGGGTGAAATGCAAATTCATTACATATAAATGAGATGTGACAGGGAAAGGGCTTCATAAATTGTTAGGAAAAAGCAGAGGAGATAACAGAAGGCAATGACTTCTTTACAGAAACATTGGCTTAAAAAGTTAGAAGCTTGTGATATAGAAGAGTGCCAAGCCACAATCTTGAGAATTTCTTAATCGTATTTTATGTGAAATATAATTACAAATTTAATAATATAATTTGTATGATAATGTGAAAACAATTAGGTTGTTCTCTTTCACCTTTGATTCTTGTTTTATACTAAGAGCCATTGCCAAACAAAATAAAGGACTCACAAATTTAATGCTACAGCTAGTAATGTGATCAAGAAAAGTTAGCTTTATTCAATTATGATATTCTATGCTTGATAAATTCACTAAAAGACATCTCAGTGTTCTGGAAATTTTTGAGATGGTTTCAAGTCTTTTCAGTATATAAAATAAATGGCAACAAAATGAATTTTACTGAGCTAAATTACGCACCCACACTTGAATTGGTTCAGCAATACCAATATAGATGGGTTCATGATGAGATGAATAATTTAGGGATACTGATTAAAACGTATTCCTTTTATAGCAGCTAAGGATATGTGGGAGAGATTAAACAAAAGATAATGAACATTTAAGAAGCTGGAAGCTGTTGATTAAGAATAGTAAGATATAAGCATGGGAAATCTTTCTGGTCCCTTTAGTTTTATATATAGTTCAGACATTTTTATCAAACAGAGGAGAAGTTGTTGAACATAATTAATAAAGAGTTGAAGACATTTATTTAGAAAGGTAGTAGGGCAATAGTTACCTGGCATAACTTGTTTTTTTCATATAGAACTGGTTGATTTATGATTACTTGGTTTGAAGGGATACTTTAGAGCTATACAGTTAAGGCTCAGATATATAACACAAGCAAAAAGTAACCAAAAAATGGAAAGGCATAATGATCGGGGGGGGGGTGGGTTGAGAAATAAGAAGATAGTATTTTGCATGCAGGCCATTTAGGAGAATAACAGCAAACATTATGGACCATTACATTTATAAACAAACAGAAAGTAGTCTAAGAACTAAGCCAAGACAGGAATACAGAAATATTTGTCCAAATGAGATTCCTGCAAGTAGGGCATAGAACACAGGGAAGAGGGGAATGGAAATGTTTGATGAAAATTGTAAAGAAACCAATGAACCGGGAGCAAATGTCTATGAAGGGGATGATGCCAAGCAGAAGTTTGGACTCTAGGTTAGAGACTGACTTCCCTACCAGGGATTGATAGCAGAGTATAAGCAAATAGACAGGGATTAGGGAGTGCTAAAAATTGTCTCTAGTTGAATTTTTAGCTGACTCTAGAAAATAAACTGCTGCTAAACAAGGGATAATTAGTAAGGCATATAAATCTTCTGTATGCTGCCTTTAAGATTTTGGACATAGCTAACGAATGCCTTGAACTTATTCTTTGGCTGGGAGTATAATCTTTACCTCAGATTTGGCTTTAATAGACTTAATCTGCCTTCTTAACTGTTTGTTTAGATTGATGAGAATGTTTTTATCATGTTGGGCATAGCACTTCATAATCATAGCTACTACCTTCTTTCTTTTGTTGTAAGATCTGTTTATGTTTAAATTCTATTGGTGGTTTCTTTTTTGAGTTAGTTATGGACTTATTTTTAGTAGGCACAGCTATCTCTATAGATTTATTGATATGGGTGTAGAGTTTCTGTGAACAATTCCACAGGCAACTGTGTTCTTAGGTTTTGGCAGGCTTGAAATTTTAACAGTTTATCACTTACTAGTAGATAGTTTGCCTTAGAATAGTTCCTAAATGTTAAAAGGCTAGCTGGGGTCACAGAACTTATTTTATTATGAATGAGACAACTTTGTGACCTGACCTCATGAGAGAGGACACTACACTGGGGTTACAGTATTCTCCCATGTTTCTGAGTACCAGGTGATTGCACCCCTAGAGGGCATATGAACTGTCTGGTCCAAGAGGTTTGTGTTTGTGTTTACAAAGTCCAGGAATTGATGAGCCTGTAAGTTTGGGGTCACACAAGTATCACATAGTGAAGTCGTGGAAGTTGCCTTGAATATAATGTTGAGTTGAATGATGAGGGCCACCAGTAAGTCCAACTACAAGTTATCAGTTTCTTGGGTCATTGATGGTGAGCTATAGCTTGAAAGGATATGACATAGGACTTTGCCTTTGGAAATCTGGACATGGAGAAACTCAAGTACATTGTCCCATTTGACCAGTGTTGAGGTGAATTTGTTGTTGATATAGATTGAGACACTTCCACCTTTGGTCCCAACCTAAAAGGGGTAATTGGGAATATGTCTTAGCTGATTTTAAACATTTTCTACAGAGTGCTTTGTCAGAAATATTGAAAGAGCAAATGATTGCAACTAAGGAAAATTTCTTTTGAGGTGAGATATAAGATCTGAGTTACATAGATATAGTCACGCTTTGCTAAGTTTAATGCCAATGACTGCTAAAAAACAATTTATAAAAAATAGAAATCAAATTCTAAACAATCTGTAAATGAAATGTTGACTACTGTAAAGGAGATTAAAAAGCTAGGATTTTAGAAAAGGGTGGAGCAAATTATAAGGAAATAATTGGAATTTATGGGAACAATACATGCAGAATAATGTTCAGGAAGACAGCAAAATTTAAGGGAAGGCAGGACTTGATCAATTTATGTAATGCTGGTGAATGATTGCAAAAAAGAAAACATATATGTATAATAAATCATGCTAATGAAAATGTTTATAGTTGCTTCTTTTCTTTTCGATAACAAGTCATGAGGAGAAGTCATAACTAGTCATGAGGAGAAGGTAAACATTTGCACCACACCACACTCATCACATAGTCTCACTAAATCTACACCACCAAAATCCACACACAGTAGCACAAAAACATTTGCAGAAGCTCTCATTAATAATCTGTCTAAGCAACAAAGACCTCCAAAGCAGAAATGCAAGCAACCTCCATCCCCCAACACAACCCAAATGACACATAGCCCACAGACTCAGTGTGACACTCAACCACAGCCAATAAGGCAAAACAACGTATCCAACACATTAGTCATAGGTGACTCTATAGTCAGGCACACTAATGTCCCACTCACCAGGCTAAACAAGGAGAAGGTTACTGTCAGCTGCCTGTCATGTGCCAGGATCTGCCACATAACCCACGCACTCAGGTCACTCCACAACAAGCACAAATATGACTCTATCATTGTCCATGTTGATGTGAATGACCTGAGATGTACCTCCCTGGACTACATGAAAAGAGACATGGAGGGGCTCTCCGATCTTGTAGCCCAGGCAGGTATGACCCTAGCCCTGAGTAGCATTCTGCCATCACCCCGAATTATACCACAGTACAAGGACAAAATGATTGACTTCAACAATTGGCTAAGCTTCTGGTATCATTCTAAGGGGATCCAGTATCTGTCTGCTTGGGATGACATGGTCGACAGACCACAATGCTTTGCCACAGATGACCTGCACCTGTTGCCCCTGGGATTCTGGATACTGGCTAAGGCTCTTGCTGCCCCTATAGTGCCTTTTTTTAGGCAAGGTTCAAATAACAAATTCACCACCATAACAGGAACAGGCAAGCAAAAACTGAGGGTAATGCTACTCAACGCTAGAATTCTAAATCTCAAAATGCACTCACTCGAGGCACTCCTTAAAATGGAGAACATCAATATCTGTGCAGTGACTGAGACCTGCTTCAAGGCTCCAGAGAGCACCCCTGCACTACCATGCTATAACTTATATCACACTTTCTGGCCATGTAAACTGGACCGAAACACCAAAGGTGGAGGTGTGTCCATATTCATTAAGGATATCCACACCTCCAGGCTAGTTGCTCAGAATAATGCATCCGCGGTTATCCAAGTGCAACTAACTCAGGGAAAAACTGCAATCCAAATTGTAGCTTGCTACAGATTCCCCACCATGCCCCAGGATTCCCACTCCTCTTTTCTTTCTTTTTTTTTTTTTTTTTTTTTTGTTAAATATTTTTATTCATTTCCAAAAACAAGAAAACATGAATGCAGGTTATTTATGGCAATGAAGTATTTACAAATTATTTAAAAAGATAGGCTAAAACCTCTAAACAGATATCAAACATTAAAACCAAAATAAAGTATTTACAAGGGTGTCTATTGTTGACACATAATTGACTTTCTATACAATTGTTTCCTGATTATAATCTGCTACAGTCATTATTCTCCAGTATTTCAGTTACTTTTTGCCATGCTACGTATAATGATGTAGTTCTTTCAGTTCTTCCTTTAATAGTGTTCATTTCCAATTGCGATACTGCTGACACCATATACATGAATTGCTTAAAAGTTGGAGAAGCTTTGGATTTCCAGTTTGATGTAATGTTCTTCCTTGCAATAGCTAGGAGAGTCCATAAGATTACATATTTTGTTCTTTGCACACAGTCGGGTACAGGTGCATTAAACAAAATAATAGATTTGGAAATCTGGAATTTATCATTGAATACCATTTGCAGAAAATAATTTACTTTATCCCAATATGGTTTAATCAAATGGCATTCGTAGAACATATGTTGCCAATCTGCTTTTATTGATAAATCACATCTCCAGCAGCCAATATTTTTCTTAAACATAAGTTCCATTTTATGAGGGGTTACATAAGATCTGTGTATGAATTGCCATGTAAAAAGTCTCCAATGTAATGAAAGTGATGTCTGCTTTGGAGAGAGAAGAATTAGTTTTTTATCTCTGTCATTTGGCACATGTCCATTAACTGATCTATAATAATTCCATATTTTGTCATTATTATGCAATTTTATTTTTTGTTTGTTTTATAAATAGATGATAAGTATCCCTTTCCAGTAATGGGTTGATTCATTAGTAATATTATATGTTCTATAAGGTTAGGAACATTTTGTCTTATTGATGGTTGCATTGTTTCTTGTTTGCTTAATATATACTGTCTTAATTCTTGTACATGTAACCACGAACTATCTTCCATATTTAATTTCTGTTTAATCTGGTCTATTGTCAGAGGTTTTCCAGAGTTTAGCAATTGATGCCAATATATTAATCCCTTTTCTTTAAGCATGTTGACTACTTCCATATTAAATGTTATTATATTACTTTGTGTGTACGCTACTGGATATAAAAGAAATGACCATGCTTTAATATCAGGATTGCTATTAATAAGATTTTGGAAAATTTTTAATGTATAAGTAATGTATTTGGAACTTATATTTTTATTCTTATGTATCATCATATATTCCTTCATCAGCCATAGAAAATTGTTTGGTATGAAATCTGTATACTTATTTGCTACTACAAATCCTGATTTTAACCAGATTCTCTCATGAACTAGCTTTGATTTTGATGTATATTTTGTATTTAGCCATAATGATATTGTTTTAATAATGGATGAATATAAATATATTTATATGTCTGGTAAACCTATGCCACCTACATCCCAATCATCTAGATGATACTTCATAGCTATCCTTGTTTTTTTTTGGATACCATAGGAATCTTACCATTAAATCATTTAATTGTTTTAGGTGCGATTTAGCTGGTGGCAAAGAACAAGCTTGTATGACATAAAGAATTTTTGGAAATATGATCATTTTAATTATATAAAGCCTTTCTTCTATTGAAAAGAAGAATTTATTCCATCTTTGTATTAGATTTTTAATATTATTTAAGGTCTCTTTATAATTTGTTTCAATTGTAGTATCTAGGTTGTTAGTTATTATAATTCCCAAGTATTTAATTATATTATTGGTAGAGATATATTTATGGTATTTTTTATTTAGATCTTTTTTATTAGTATTTATAAGCAATACATTTGTTTTGTTCTCATTAAATTTAAGACTTGAAAAGTTTTGAAAGTTTTGAATTGAGTCCCATAATGCTTTTAAACTGCTATTATTATTTTTTAAGGTAATTAAAATATCATCAGCAAAAAGTTGAATTTTAAGCTCTAGGCTGTTGTCTAGTTGTATTCCTTCAATATTTTTATCCATACGTATATTATTTGCTAAGGGTTCAATGACTAGCGCAAACAATAACGGAGAAAGAGGGCAGCCTTGTTTTGTGCCCTTATTTTAATAGATTTAGACAGACAAGATCCCAGTTTTATATAAGCCAATGATTTTTTATATAATGATTTTATTAACAAAGTGAAGTTGTTTGAGAAGCCATATTCTTCTAAAACTAACCACAGATAATCCCAGTTCACTGAATCAAATGCGCTATTTATGTCTAAGCTAATAACATTCATTTTGTTTTTTATGACATTTATATAATCAATTAAGGAAAGAATTCTTTTAATGTTGTCATGAGTGTTCCTATTTTTTATAAAACCTGTTTAATCCTCCTCTATCAAAAGTGGTAGTAATTGTTTTATTCGCGCAGCATGTATTGCCATAAAAATTTTATAATCTATATTAAGAAGTGAAATGGGTCTGTATGATGAACATTCACTGGGATCTTTATTTTGTTTCAGAATTGGTGATATTAATGTGTACTTCCAAGAAGGAAGAATGTCTTTACCATTTTTAACTGATGTAAAGACATTCAATAACAACAGCAAAGCCTCATTTGATAGTAATTTAAACATTTCTGGGGTGATATTATCTATACCTGGAGCTTTGTTTAATTTTAGCTTATTTACTTCAGCTTTAAGTTCTGTCATTGTTATTTGTTTATCTATTAGTTGTACCTGCTCCTCTAATAACCTAACTTTAACATTGTTTTTGAGAAAAGCTTTCAATACTGAATGTGCTTCTGTTTTCTCATTTTGATTATTAAGTTTATGAAAAAATAGCCTAAAAGCTTCTAATATTCCTTCTAAATCAGATACTTTCTTTTTGGTTTCTATATTATGTATTTCCTTGATTTGATTTGTTTTAATAATCTTTTTAGTCCTATTTGCTATTCTTTGTTGCTTTTTACGGTTCATTGAATAGTAACATAGTTTAATTTTTTCTAAGTTGATCATTGTTTTGTGGTGTAGCGTCTCTGAGTATTTTTTATTAGTATCTTCTAGTTCTTTTATTAAGTTGGTGTTTCCATTTTGAATATCAAGCTTTAAATTATCTACTTTTGACTGTAATTCCATTAATTCCTTATTCCACTGTTTTTGTTTATTTTTATACCATCCCACTGCTCTTCCATATAGGTATGCTTTCAATGCATCCCATATATATATTTCAGATACATCTTTTGCAAGATTGATATCTAGGAATGTTTGTGTCTCTTTAATATAAAATTCCTTAAAATCTTTGAGATTTGTTATGTAAGATGGTATTCTTGTTACTGATATCCTTCTCTTGAAACATAAGTCTATCTCAAATGTTATGGTGTTATGGTCCGAAAATGGTCATGAAATTGTCTTGACTTTATTTAATTTAGAGGTTAAAGCCTTTGTTATGTACACTCTATTTATTCTAGAGTATGTATTATGTCTATGGGAAAAATGTGTAAAGAATAGTGAATCTGGGATAGCATACTCATTTATGTCAACTATATTAAACGTTTCAACAAACTCAGATAACAGCTTTGTTAAAGGTGATCTCTTACGTGTAGTTTTAGTATTTGTGTCAGTTTCTTTTATAATGCAATTGAAATCTACAGCTATGATTAAATTGCCTTTGGTATATTGTACAATGTCTTCTAAGTGTTGTTTGGCCACTCTAACACGTGGTCCTGGTATCCAATAAATATTCACTAATGTAGATATCATTTCATTGATAGATATTGTCACTAGACAGTCCCAAACAAATACTCGGTGTTGACTTAAGTTCTGCCAAACGATACCACCAGGCTATGAAAACAAATAATCAATAGCAGAACAGATTTGATTGAACAGGCAATAGCTAATGTTAGGCTAAATAATAGGGGAGGGGACATCAAACAGCTGACAGAATTAATAGAATCTAAATGGATAATTGAGCTTATGGCTCACAGGAAACCTGGTTTGAATGATGCTATCCCTATGAAACCCACCCTTAAAATAGGAGGGTTTTTTATTGAATTCCATTGGTGGATGTGGTATTTAAAATCTGTTCAATTTTATGTGTTTTTATCTGATGAAGGGTTAACACCCGAAAGCGCTCATCCATTTTATCTGTTTGTTTGTTCAAGAAAGGATTTTTAAATAAATACTTGTGATACGTAGCTGTGTTCTGCTATTGATTATTTGTTTTCATATTGTCACTAGACAAAACATTCCTGAGTTGTCATGGAACGTGTTTATGATTTTAGGTATTAAAGTAGTGTTTTTCCACAAAATTGCTACTCCCCTTCACTTCTGATTATAGGTGGAACTTACTAGTATTGTATAATTTTTATTGTTTATTTTATTTATGTCTTCCTGTGTAAGGTGTGTTTCCTGTAAAAATACTAGTTGCGCTTCACATAGCTTTAAATATCTATAAAGACTTCCCCTTTTGCAGCTATTATTTAAACCATTTACATTAAGAAATATACATTTTGCAATTGGATTTATATTAGCTTTGCTTTTATCCATATTCATATACTCGTAACAATGTCTAGATGTGTGTACATGAAGAGAATGACTTGTTCTTTCTTCTTCCAAAAGTATTACAATAGATTATAGACACCCAATAAAAGTAAATTACAAGATCATAACTGAGAACAATATAAGATAAACAACCAACAAACCCCTCCATGAGAAAAAACATCTCATCCTTGAATGATATAATCATTCAAGCGATCTCTCTAAGTCTGCATTTCAGCATCCTCCCCCGGCCCCGCCGTAAGGTAGTTTTATAATGAAAATTATCTTATATATATTTTAAGTATACATGTATCTGTCTTTACAGATTACTTAAATACAGTCTTTATCTATTTTTAATATTTTATAAAACACTAAGGCAACACAACTATACATAGATTTAATACTTAACTATTTGGTTTTGTTTAAATTGTAAAGGAAAATCTTTTATTTTAATATATCTTTTGTGTAGCAATAACGGTTATGCATCTTAAAAATAATATGCTTGCTGTCTATCTCCCTTATAGTGTGAGCGGCATTCATAGGTATCAAATTTATTGTAATGGTCTACCTATATATACATATATGTATATATATATATATATATATATATATATATATACACATATATATATATATATATATATATATATATATATATATATATACACATATATACATATATATACATATACATACATACACATACACACACATATATATATATATATATATATATATATATATATATATATATATATATATATACACACACACATACATACATACACACATATATGCATACATACATAAAAAAAATGTTAAGCATTTAAGCATTATATGCATCAGTTAACCATGCCACAAGTTGATTAAATCAGAAAGTATCCATAACAATGAATATAACGTTTCATTTGTATTATCATTTATCAGTAATCTTATAGTTTTCTTTTAATTCAAAAAGTCATATTTTAGTGGTATGAATGCTACTAATTTGTTTTTGGCATTGGTATTATATAGTTTAAGACTATATTTCTTAGCAATTCCTATATATTTATTAGTGCCACTGGCATATTTCATCGCTAGTGTACCACATATGTCATATGTCAAATAGCAACTCATACTCCCTATGATATTACAGGATTTATCTGCAGCGTTATAACTGTAAGGTTGGAAAATATGAGAATCAAAGTAGGCTTTAAATATGCTATAACACAATTGTTTGGTACTTATTACTGTCAACTCTTCTACATACACAGGAAAAGATAACCTTATATGATCATCAACCATTTTCCTTCATTTTTATCTTCATCCTTCTATTCTCCATTTTTAATAAATATTTGTTTCTATTGTGGCTTCTTTGAATTTAGTGTGGGTACTCCATATCATATTATAGATAATATACAACTTTCAGAGAACATGCCCAATATAGAGACATATTCTCAACTCAAGTGGTCCACACCATATATTTATAACACTGCAGTCAGAAATATACTAATGAATATGCAATAACTAGCAGCTTTGCAGCATGTGTGTGTCTCTAACAAGTACATACCTATAGGATATTAAAAAGAATAGATAGCATGCTCTTGTTTCATAATTAACAAATGCACACAGCCTGGTATTTACTTTCATAGACAGAAATTAGACCTGTTACTTATATGCATATCAGGTACCAACAGCAATATGTTAGTAAATGCCTATGCTATTCAAATCATATTTTAATGCTGATTGATATGAGATGTAGCTGACAATGGCTTTAGTGTTTGTGATGTTATATAATATATATTCAGTATTATAAGTAAAAGTATATTGCATGTCTATTTGCAATCTAAGGTTCAAGGCTGATCAATTTAGACATACAAGACAATCTCTTTAGCCTTGGTTATATAATGGGAGTTACTGTGTATCTACGCAACCATTCATTTTCAGTGAGGATGTTCAATATTAATATAACTTGCCTTTAATAAAAGCATACTTATAATTCAGCAGTTCTTTCCTATATATATATATATATATATATATATATATATATATATATATATATATATAAAACAATATCACAAGCAAGTCTGAGATTTTTTCTTGCTCATTACTGCTTAATGATTGTGCTACTTGAACAATTTAATATTTACAGAGTACCTTGATAATTAAACAACAACTCCTTTTTACCCTTAAAATGCCTAATAACACATAGCTACATTCATGAACCTTAATTGACTTACTATCTTTAAGGTTGAGTACACTAGCTGCAGTGTGTTTACAAATATGTTATATAGTTCCAGTCAAGGACTTAAATATATTACATTTTTATAAAATTAAGTTAAATTATAGTAATTTACATGGGTGATCTTATCAGAAAAGATTATAGTAAAGTCTGTATGTGTTAACTATTCATACAGTTTCTTCCAAGTGATATGCTTCTTTTTAAGCTTTGTGTGCTGTTTATGTGTACAATTCAAAATGAATAACAAATATTACAATATAATAAAACGTCATGTATGTGTTGATACCTTCTAAATTCATTAGGTACTTCAGTGTTCTTTTAATATTTGTTAAAACTGTAAAAGCACTTTGCCATCTCATAAATAGTGTGCTGGTTACTTTAAGTAGCTTAGGAGCTGACACCACACCAATACTGTCTTGTTTTAGTGCTGACATCACTCATAACTGTTTACTTTCATTTTGTGCTGTTAGAAGGTTTAACACACTGTACTGGATTCTAACTGAAGAACCTTAATTCAGGGGTGGTAAAATAAGAGTTTCCAGCTCATGACCATGGCGGGAATACAAAAACAAAGTAAGTGAAGTTTTTAGGACTTTTTTAAACTGAACACCAGGTCATTAAACTTCTATTAGTTTTCTTAACATTAAGGGCAGATATACAAGCCAAACAGTTGTTTGTTAGTCAAAAAGGCACTTTTAGCATCAAAGAATAGATAATTACTTTTCAAGGCACTTTTTGACAGTTATTACTATCAGTTTTTATATATTATTATGTGTATTAAATACATCAATTTAGATATTTCATGCAGCTTAGTGTAAATAATATAAAAAGGAATCATGCTCATTTAAACACACCACATTAATATGTCAGTGTAAATACATCATATTCTATACTAGCAGTAAAAGGCAGGTAATTTATAAATGAACTATCTAAACATCATTTAGAGTTAGAAAAATCATGACTATAAGTATTTACACTGTAATAGAGAAAGATATGTTACCTTGCTTTCTTTAGGGTTGTTTCCTTTAGTTATAAAATGTCCTGCTTATCTTGTATGTATATTGTTTCAAAGACTGACACATGTGTAAAGCATGAATGCTTTCAAAGAACCTTTTTGCTTTACAGAGCAAATAGAAGACAATAATGTTTGTGTTTTTCATATGTCTTTTATCGTTTCTTCTTCTTCTTGTCAGCAGTGCTCCATTCATTTTTTTCTAAGTGACACTTAACCCCAAATTGGGAGAAATCCATTTCTTCCACATTATCCAAGGTTTTATTAGCTGAAAGATAAGAAGCTGTTGCTTGCAGAGTGTCAAAAGTTTTAGGACCTTCAGTAAAAAATATTTTTATTCTTGCAGGGAACAGCAAGTGGACTTTAAGTTGTCTTTTTTTCAATTCCTTTATCACAGGGAGACATTCTTTTCTTGCAGTTATAACTCCAGCAGAATAATCATTATCAAATCTGATTATGTTGTCTTTGTATTTAACTGGAGAAGTTGACCATGCTGTTTTTAAAATAAGTTCCTTGTCCTGTGATGAAAAAAACTTTGCTATTATTGATCTCGGGTGATTTTTTGATTTGATGGTTAATGAAGCAGCTCTTAAGGATCTGTGAGCTCTTTCAATTCCATAAGAAAGAGCTTCAGGCAATTTTAAAACTTCTGGTAACCAGGTAGTAAGGAAAGTCACCATGTTATCTCCCTCTGTTTTCTGGTAGCCCATAGATGCGAAGGTTTTTTCGTCTGGACCTGTTCTCTATTTTATTTTGTAATAAAGCATTTTGTTGTGATAAAAAATGTAGCTGAAGATCTTGTTCTGAGAGTCTGCCCTCAGTATCATTTAAGGATCTCTCTATGTCAGCTATTTGAGACTTCTGTTGCATCATTATTTCTTGTAGTTGCTGTATTTGTTTTGTAGATCTCTCCTCAAAAGTATCCAGTTTGTTATTCATTTTGTCAAATTTCACTGACAAGTCTTGTATAGCATTTAATAAAGACTGTATCTCCTTTTTCATCATCTGGTCCTGTGTGGTATGCTTAGAAAAGCTCATTTTCAGCAGATTCAGATACCTTCCTTCTTGTTTTTGACAGGAAAAATAATGTCTAAAGCCAAATTTTTTGCACTGTAGACTTCTAGTGATATTAGTAGAAGTAATTCAACAAAATAGGTTTGTCTACAATATCTAGTTTTTAAAAATTCCTGTCAGAAATATCTTTTGAGTGCAGAGCTGAGAAAAGATGCTGCCAACCAGTCTACATCCTAGCCACACACCCCCACTCCTCTTTTCTTGATGTACTGGAAAATAATAGGGTTCAACCAAACACCCTAATAATGGGCGACTTCAACTACTCCACCATTAACTGGGAAAACTACTCGTGTACCAACTCCTTAGCTCAACACTTTCTGGAATTCATAAACTCCAATGCCCTGGATCAACTTATCCAAACCCCCACCAGGGCAACAATATCCTAGACCTAGTCATTACCAACATGAGCGACCTGTGTTCCATACCTGAAGTCAACTCCTCGTTGGTCCAATCCGACCATAAGCTAATCACCCTTGATATCCACATCCCGCCCCCACCCCCCATTAAGGAATCCATGGTAAAACATTTCTCCAAAGCCAACTTCATGCTTCTTAAGACAGAAGTAGTGAACTTCATGACACTCATGCAGATGGACAATACAGTTACAACTGCTGAATCCTACACAAATGCACTCTATAAGCACTGTCATGAGTGCATGGATCATGTTATCCCAAACAGAATCAAGATGCTGTCCTCCAGAAAAAGGAAGCCAATCTGGTGGTCCCCTGCATTAAACAAACTGTACAACAGAAGGAAGAAACTGTTGCAAAAGAGAGTAAAATCCCATGAGTGGAGGAGCTCTCTGGTCAGCCTCAGTAAGAAGCTGAGATCCCTTATCTTCCAAAGCTAGCTACGAAAACAAAATCACCACTAATTCTAATGACAACCACAAAGCATTCTATAGCTATGTCAAGAATCTCAATGGCAACTCCCAGATCTGCTCTGAGTTACAGCACAAAGGCACGAAAATTACAGAACCAGTTGATATTGCCAACATCCTGACAGATAGGTTCAGTGCTAACTTTACCCCCCCTGACCCCGTAAAGGGGCCATATCTATACAGGAAGAATGCAGAGTCCCTGTAATCACAACTACGCAGGTAAAAGCTGCACTCTCTAAAGCCAAAAACAAAGCATCCATGGGACTGGACAACATCCCAGGCTGCGTTTTACACAAACTTCAGAATGAACTGGCTCCCCACTTAAGCACCATGTTCAGTAATAGCCTCGCATCAGGCTTTGTGCCCACTGAATGGTGCACAGCAACATTTATCCCACTCCACAAAGGGGGAACCACCACTGATCCCAGGAACTATCGACCTATTAGCCTGAAGAGCCTGGTCTGCAAGGCCATGGAACGTATCATCATGGAACTCATAAACAAAGACATTGGTAACCTCCAAACTTTGGATCCAACCCAGTTCAGGTTTGTGAAAGGCAGATTATGCCTCCTGAACCTGATCGACCTCATTGAGGCAGTCACCAAAGCTGTAGATGAGGGTAAGGTGGTTCACACAGCCTATCTTGACCTCGCCAAGGCTTTTGACACCATCCCCCATTCTGGAATTATAGCTAAACTCACTAAACTGGGTATAAATCCCTACATCATAAGATGGGTTGCCAATTGGCTCACTGACAGAGCCCACACTGTAAAAGTTGCAGACTCCAAATCTGACCTCAAAGCAGTGACAAGTGGAGTACCACAGGGTTCCATCCTGGGACCTCTCCTGTTTGGTATCTACTTCTCTGAAGTACAGGTTAACACGGAAAGCCTCTGGCTAATGAAGTTCACAGATGACTGCAAACTAGGAGCCATAGTCAAGTCCCCAAATGATGTGGACATCCTACAGAAGGGCCTCGCTGAGACAGATGCCTGGTGTCAGAGCCATGGCCTCAAGCTCAATGCCAAAAAGTGCAGTGTCACCCCCTTTGGTAAAAACTCTGTACCCATGAACTACCACATAGGCAGCAATCTAATTAACACCGAATGTGTGATAAGAGACTTTGGGACCCAGGTGGACAGTAGTCTCTCCTTTGATAGTCACATCACAGCAGTAGTCAGGAAGTCCTTCTATGTGGCACACCTCATCATAAAAGGGTTCTCATCCAGGAAAAAAGAGGTCATTGTTCCCCTCTACTCGACACTCATTAGACCCATTATAGAGTACAATGCCCCTTTTGGAATGTACCTCACAAGACATCTGCAGCAGCTGGAAAGGCCACAGAAGTATCTCACAAAGAGGATTACTGGCCTCAAACGAATGCCCTACACTGACCACCTCAAAAATCTCCAGCTTTACTCTGTAGCATATCGCCTACTCCAAGGTGATCTCTGCCTAACATATAAAGCTATGTCAAACCCAGAGCTGTTGGACATGCTACACCTAAAGAAATCCCAATCCCTTTGAGCTACATGCTCTAGGGACCTAAACCTTGTCACCACAATAAACAGGACATGCTGGAGGGATAGATTCTTGTCCCAGAGACTTCCCATACTCTGGAACAGGCTACCCATCTATGTTAAGCAAAGTTCTTCATTAGCACTCTTCAAGAAATATCTTGATGAGTGGATGGGAAATAGGAAATACACCCCGGGGATCACTTCTGTGTGTCTGCTTGACAGTGGCACAGGAAAATAACTTTCTTGGGTGGCGTAAGCCAGAGAACCTTGTTGGCTAGGCTTACATAGGCCTTTGGGCCGATAGCCTAGTACCTACCTATGAACCTATATGTGTAACCGTGTCATTGTTGAAAATGTGTGACATTAATATAGGTGTTTAAAAAAAAAAGTGACACTAATGGAGGTGGCCACAGTGGTGCAGTGGTTAGTGTTGCCACCTCACAGAAAGAGGTTCTCTGGTTTGATCCTCGGCTGGGGTACCTTTTGTGCAGAGTCTGCATGTCCTCTATGTGGTCGCATGGGTTTTTTCCGGGTGCTCCAGTTTCCTCCCACATCCCGAGTAGGTGGATTGGATACTCTAAATTGGCCCTAGGTGCACGTGTGTGTGTGTGTGTGTGTGTGTGTGTGTGTGTGTGTGTGTGTGCCTTCTGTAGAAGGTCAGTCACTGAGCTGGCAACTCAACACCATAAAACTCCAGTGCCAATCATGAGCGGTCAGGTGATCCACTGTGGTGACCCCTAACCGGGAAAAGCCGAAAGAAGAAGAAAAAAATGTGACACTAATGGGATGGCGTTTTATATTCAGCAAAACTGGATAAACATATAGAGGACAATAAATAGTCATTTAGATTGTATGGTTGTGAAATCAATTTTAATAATAATGTGGACTTTCAGATTTCAAATTATTATTATTATGATAATACAACAGACAACACAGATAAGAAGAATCTAATAATAGACCTATGTAAGTGGAGACAGGAGTGAGCTAAGTCTGCAGCGATAACTGTAAAATTAAAAAGCAGATTAAGGAAGTGTCTCTGGTCTGTGAATAATACCCATAAAATTTAAAATGAAATGCTGGCAGAATTGAAAAATGCTTTAATTGAAGCTTGATTAAAAATGTTACCCAAAACCAAAAGTGTCTAAGACAACTAGTATGTATCAAAAGGGCAAATTTAGCAGATTTAAAACATGATAATAAGGGAAATGAAGAATTAAATGGGAACTTTAGAAAGGTTGATGATGCTGGGGATTATATACTGCAGTGGTCAAATGGAGCTATATTTAGTTGTCATTTAAGAAAATCAGACCAAATGAGGACAGTGTGTAATGTTATATCATAGAATATGGGTGAACTGAAGAACACATTAAAATATGGTCACTTTCTCCACTTTGTTAAAAAAAAATTGATATCGTAAACCAAGAAACATAGACTATTGCTCATATTTCATTCCTGTGTTTGATTATGAAAGCTATAAGGCTGCTGCAAAAGATAAAGCATTTTGGAAGATTTGTCAAAGGTCTAATAATGTAAAATTAAAGTATTTTAAGTTAAAAAATGCTCACCAAAACATGTTTTATATTTCTGAAGAATTAATGATGAAAACTATCTTTTTAACACATTTCAACTTGCAGTAAAAAAATGGTGTTGTCATGCAAAAAAAAAAACACAGGGCTACATTAGATAATTTATTATATTCCAAAATGGAATAATGATGGATTAAAAAGTAATAGTAACAGGTGATCTAAATGTGAGAGCAGGGGAACACTGACATTTTCAGCCCATATTGTGAAAGTTAAAAACAGTAGATAAGATATAAGAATAAGCAAATATTCAAAATAATTAAAAATTGTATGAATGGCTCAGTAGTTTACAATGAGCACTAGAAGGTGAAGTAAACTAAATTCAGACTTTGTTCAAATAATTACATATCTCAGGTAGGCTATTTAAAATAGGAACTGAGTTGATAATTGTATATAGACTAAACATTTAAACAAGAGTGGAAAGTGATTACTTTCCACTAACTGAAACTAGGACAACTTAGAATAATAATTAGATTACCATAAAAAGAAGAGAAAACAATTAAGGATAGGGGAAATTATAACCTCCATTAGATCTAATAAAGAGTTCTCCAATGAAAATAGAAAATATTGAAAAGCATTACAATTGTTTTCCAAAGCATGAAGTCAATCAGGAAACACTGGCCAGATTAAAGTACAGATTCTGTTAAGTGGCTAATGATAAGGATAGAATTACAAGGACAATAAATTGGTTTAATAATGAATTTTGCAAAGGAAAAAAAACATTAAAAGGGTTATAGAGGAACGGGTCAAACCTAAAAACAGTGACAGTTAAGTCAGAGAAAACGGTGAGAGAAGAAAAGGAGCCACTTTTGTGATTTTTAAGTATTTTCTTCTGATTTTTGTTAAGTTTTACTGCTTTGCCAACTACTTTTTGGCATTTTCTGGCTTGCTAAAGTTTATATCTGTAACAGTAACAGTACTTGGAACACATCTAGAGCCTGTTTACTGCATTTCCTGTGTTGCACTTAATTTAAAATCATTTGTTTTCTAAAAACTGCATTTTACCTGATTTTGGCCTAGAACTCAAGTGCGGGGTCATTTATTGCACTGTTGTGATTATTTTGCTGCTTGTGTATCTCTGCTAACTACAACAAAAAGAAAAAAAAATCTTGCTTTTTTCCCCACTTTCTGAAAGTTAAGGAAGTTCAGTTACAGATTTGCTGTTCTGAACTGTTTGGAAGTTTCTAGAAGGCCAGTGCTTGCTTGGGCTAAAGGGAAGTCTCTGTGTTCACCAGTGGGAGTGGTTAACACTGAACAGCCTGCCTGTCCCTGGAGGAGTGGTTACTACCTAGAAGCTGTAGTTTTATTGGCCATTTTGGGTCAATTCTAAACTCCTTGATCTGTCTCTCTTAAAACCCAGCTGCCTCATGGTTTTTGCATATTTTCAGGCTTGCTAGTTGTTGCTGAAGCACCTACCAGGGGGAGAAAATGCTGAGAGAAGAAAGGGAGCCACTTTTGTGATTTTTAAGTATTTTCTTCTGATTTTTTGTTAAGTTTTACTACTTTGCCACCTACTTTTGGCATTTTCTGGCTTGCTAAAGTTTATATCTGTAACAGTAACAGTACTTGGAACACATCTAGAGCCTGTTTACTGCATTTCCTGTGTTGCACTTAATTTAAAATCTTTTTTTTTTCTCTAAAAACTGCATTTTACCTGATTTTTGGCCTAGCACTCAAGTGTGGGGTCATTTATTGCACTGTTGTGATTATATTGCTGCTTGTGTATCTCTGCTACATTTAAACTACAACAAAAAGAAAAAAAAACAAAAAAATCTTGCTTTTTTCCCACTTTCTGAAAGTTAAGAAAGTTCAGTTACAGATTTGCTGTTCTGAACTGTTTGGAAGTTTCTAGAAGGCCAGTGCTTGCTTGGGCTAAAGGGAAGTCTCTGTTTTCACCAGTAGGAGTGGTTAACACTGAACAGCCTGCTTGTCCCTGGAGGAGTGGTTACTACCTAGAAGCTGTAGTTTTTTTGGCCATTTTGGGTCAATTCTAAACTCCTTGATCTGTCTCTCTTAAAACCCGGCTGCCTCATGGTTTTGGCATCTTTTCAGGCTTGCTAGTTGTTGCTGAAGCACCTACCAAGGGGAGAAAACGCTGAGAGAAGAAAAGGAGCCACTTTTGTGATTTTAAGTATTTTCTTCTGATTTTTTGTTAAGTTTTACTACTTTGCCACCTACTTTTGGCATTTTCTGGCTTGCTAAAGTTTATATCTGTAACAGTAACAGTACTTGGAACACATCTAGAGCCTGTTTTCTGCATTTCATGTGTTGCACTTAATTTAAAATCATTTTTTTCTCTAAAAACTGTATTTTACCTGATTTTGGCCTAGCACTCAAGTGTGGGGTCATTTATTGCACTGTTGTGATTATTTTGCTGCTTGTGTATCTCTGCTACCTTTAAACTAAACAAAAAGAAAAAAAAAATCTTGCTTTTTTCCCACTTTCTGAATGTTAAGAAAGTTCAGTTACATATTTGCTGTTCTGAGCTGTTTGGAAGTTTCTAGAAGGCCAGTGCTTGCTTGGGCTAAAGGGAAGTCTCTGTGTTGACCAGTGGGAGTGGTTAACACTGAACAGCCTGCCTGTCCATGGAGGAGTGGTAACTACCTAGAAGCTGTAGTTTTATTGGCCATTTTGGGTCAATTCTAAACTCCTTGATCTTTCTCTCTTAAAACCCTACAACTCTCTTTTTGTGCGGTTTTGCGCACTGAGCAGCGTCGGGCAGTGCCGCCTAAACAGGTTTAAACTATTCCAGGCTCCACACAGTCTGCTCTTCACTTTTTCCCTTAGAACTGTTCAAACTCTCAAAGTAATCACTCTATTCTCTTTCTAAAGCCCTACACTTGCTCAGCTCGTATAAGGAAACACTAACTAACTAAAGCACTACACCCTCCTTGACTTCTCATAAATATTAGGCTCCCGATTGGTCCTTCCTGATCAAGTGAAAAATCAGTTCCCTTCCCTAATCTGATCAGTAAAAAAACAGTTCCCTATACTAATCTGGTATGTCCAAGGGTCAGTTTCAAGGTTACTCTCCAGTCCAGCTGGTGAATCTGGGAATTTTGAGGCAATGTTGCAATTGACTTATGTACACAGACAACCCTCTCCTCCTTCCAACAAACTCTAATACATGTGAGAGATGCAGTTACACAGCCAAACTGGAGGCAGAGCTCTCTCAACCCAAGACTGGCACAGTCAGTCAGGAGGAAAAGGTAACCACCCACACCACAAATCCAGTCTCACACAGACCTATTGCATCTGCATACCCAACACATAAACACACAAAAACATACTCGGAGGCTCTAAATAAAATTCTGCCTAAACAGCAAAGACCTCCTAAGCAGATATCCAAGCAACAGCCACCCCTCAACAATACCCATGAATCACATATCTCACAAAATCAGTGTGCCTCACAGTCACAGCCCTTAAGGCCAAACAACACGCCAAATACACTTGTTATAGGGGACTCTATTGTCTGGCACACTGACGTCCCGCTCACCAGACTGAACAAGGAGAAGGTCACTGTAAGCTGCCTGTCGGGTGCCAAGATCCGCCACATAATGAAAGCACTCAGGTCACTCCAAAGCAAGTACAAGTATGACTCCGTCATTGTCCATGCTAGTGTGAATGACCTGAGACGTACCTCCCTGGACTACATGAAAAGAGACATAGAGGAGCTCTCTGACCATGTAACTCAGGCTGGTATGACCGTGACCTTGAGTAGCATCTTGCCCTCACCAAGAATGATGCCACAGTATAAAGACAAAATGATCAGTTTCAACAACTGGCTAAAGTATTGGTGTCCTTCAAAGGGGATCCAGTGTCTGTCAGCCTGGGATGACATGCTCGACAAGCCACGTTGCTTCATTAGGGACGGCTTGCACCTGTCACCCTTAGGCTTTCGTATACTGACCAAGGCTCTTGCCACCCCATAGTGCCTTTTTTTAGGCAAGGCTCAAAGGACAAACCCACCTCCATAGACAACCCAAGGATAAAAAAACTAAAGGTAATGCTACTCAATGCCAGAAGTCTAAACCTCAAGATGCACACACTCGAGGCTCTCCTCAGTATGAAGAAAATCGATGTCTGTGCAGTAACAGAAACCTGGTTTAAGGCTCCTGAGAGCACCCCAGCACTATCAGGTTATAACTCATACCATGCGTTTCGGCCCCAAAACTCAGACTGAAGCACAAAAGGAGGGGGAGTATCTATATTCATCAAAGATACCTACACCTCCAGGTTAGTGGCACTGCACGAAGCATCGGAAACCATCCATGTGCAACTAACAGCGGGCAAAACTGCCTTTCAGTTTGTAGCCTGTTACAGAACACCCTCCCTATTACAGGAACCCCACTTGGCATTCCAGAGATCACTGGAGAATATGAAGGTCTCTCCAAACACTATGTTATTGGGTGACTTCAACTACCCAAACATTGACTGGGAAAACTACTCAAGTCCAAACACCCTCGCCCAATGGTTCCTTGAATTTATAAACTCTAACACAATGGAACAACTGGTCACCACTCCCACAAGAGGGAACAACATATTGGACCTGGTCATCACCAACATGGGGACTCTATGTTCCACACCAGAGGTAAACCCCTCATTGGTAAGATCAGACCATAAACAAATTTCCCTGGATATCCATATCCCGTCCCCACCCCCAGCCAAGGAAATCACTGTAAAAAATTTCTCAAAAGCCAACTTTGCACTTCTCAAGACTGAGGTAGAATCCTTCAAAGCCCCTGGGCCAGAGGATAATACAGCCCAATCTGCAGAATCCTTTACAAATGCATTCTATGAGCACCTGCAGGAATGCATGGATCATGCTATCCCAAATAAAACCAAGACTCACTCCTCCAAAAATAGGAGACCGATCTGGTGGACCCCGGCCATAAATAAGCTATACAACAGAAGGAGGAAGCTACTACATGACAGAACAAAATCCCAAAAAGGGAAGGCATCTCTGATAAGTATTAGCAAGAAACTTTGATCCCTCATAAAATCATCAAAGGCCAGTTTCGGAAAAAAAAAAATTGCCCTAGACACTAAAGACAATCATAAGGCCTTCTTTAGTTATGTCAGAAACATGGGCGGAAACTCCCAGATATGCTCTGAATTGTTGCACAATGGTCCAAAATATAACGAACCTACAGACATAGCCAACATACTGGCAGACAGATTCAGTGCAAACTTCTCCCCCCCTTCCCCCGCAAAGGAGCAAATGCCTATCCCAACTGAATGTAACCTCCCTGACATCACAGATGCACAGGTGAAAGCTGCCCTCTCCAAAGCAAAAAACACAGCATCTATGGGACTGGACGGTATCCCAGGCTGTGTCTTACATGAGCTCCAAGAAGAACTGAACCCTCACATTAAGTCACTGTTCAAACTTAGCCTTACTACAGGATATGTATCCAAAGAATGGTGTACAGCTACAGTGGTCCCACTCCACAAAGGTGGTGCCACAATGGACCACGGAAACTATCACCCCATAAGCCTGACTAGTCTGGTTTGTAAAGCTATGGAGTGTATTATCATGGAACTCATTAACAAAGACATTGGGAACCTCCAGACACTGGACCCTACCCAATTCAGCTTTGCTAAGGGCAGATCTTGCCTCTTAAACCTAGTTGATTTCTTTGAAACAGTTACCAAAGCCATAGATGAGGGCAAGGTAGTCCACACAGCCTAGCTGGACCTCGCAAAAGCCTTCGACACAATACCCCACTCGGGCATCATAAATAAGCTTACCAGCTTAAATATCAACCCCGATATCACAAGATGGGTTGCAAACTGGCTCAGAGATAGAACCCACATGGTCAGAATCACAGGTGCCATGTCCGAATCCAAACCAGTTACAAGTGGCATCCCACAGGGCTCAGTTCTGGGACCTCTCTTGTTCTGTATATACTTCTCTGAGGTTCAGGCTAACATGGGGGGATTATGGCTGACAAAGTTTGCAGATGACTGCAAACTGGGGGCCATAATCGAATCTCCAGCTGACACAAGCATCCTCCAAAAGGGTCTTACAGAGATGAATGCTTGGTGCCAGAGCCATGGCCTCAAGCTAAATGCTAAAAAGTGCATAGTCATCCCCTTAGGGAAAAACAAGGTGCCCACAAATTACCACATAGGTGGTAATCCATTAAGTACGGAAGAAGTAATTAGAGATTTGGGGACCAACGTAGATCGTAAACTCTCCTTTGATAATGACATTGCCAAAGTGGTTAGAAAGACCTTCTATATAGCCCACCTTATCACGAAAGGGTTCGCATCTAGATCAAGAGAGGTCATTGTGCTCCTCTACTCGTCACTCATCAGACCCATAATTGAATACAATGCCCCTTTTGGGATGTACCTTACCCGACACCTGCAGCAACTGGAGAGACCCCAAAAGTACCTCACCAAGAGGATCATGGGCTACAAACAGATGTCCTATGCAGCTCAACTAAAGAAACTCCAGCTCTACTCAGTTGCTTACCGCCTACTCAGAGGCGATCTATGCCTGACGTACAAAGCCATGTCAAACCCAGAATTAATGGACATACTCCACCTCAAAAAATCCAAGTCCCTTAGAGCTACACGCTCCAGGGACCTAAACCTCAGCACAAAAATAAATAGGACATGCTGGAGGGACAGATTCATTTCCCAGAGGCTCCCCTCACTCTGGAATAGAATCCCAATTCATGTTAGACATAGCCCCTCGCTGACCCTCTTCAAGCGAAATTTGGACGTGTGGATGGGAAATCGCAAATTCACCCCTGGGATCTCTTCTGTGTCCCTGATAGACAGAGGCACAGTAAACTAATCTTAAAAGGGTACCTTCTGTGACCTACTTTACAGAGGCACAGTAAACTAATCTTAAAAGAGTACCTTCTGTGACCTACTTTACAGAGGCACAGTAGGCTAATCTAATAGGGTGGCGTAAGCCAAATACACTCTGGCTAGGCTTATAAATGCCCTAGGGCAGATAGCCTAGTATCTACCTATGAACCTATGAACCTATAATGATAAAAAAGGAGAAAGGTAAGAACAGAAAATTAAAAACAATGCTCTTTTCACTTTAAAAGACAAAAGATGTCCAAAGAAATATAACTGAGAGTATTAGAAAATGTTGTTAGCTAAAGTAATGGAGAAATAATCACACCTTGAAGAATGGTGTATAAACTATGATAAATGGTACTAATTCTCTAAAGATAAAATTAACATAAAGGAAGTAGAGCAAACTGAAAGTATAAGATTGGATTCATAAAGATGGAAACTGCATGGAATATTTACCATTGAGAAGATTAATGACACTTTGAATAAATTACAGAATAATGAGATAGCACTTAACTGTTTAGTTGATGATGTTTACAAGGCTGTTGCACAGGAGTAGGCTGAAATGTTGATTATAGGATTCATAAACTATGTAAATAAGTTACTATATGCAAAGCCATCTAAAAAGTACTGATAAAACCAGTTTACAAAAGATAGGAGAAAATGAAGCCAGAATGTGAACACCCATAACTGTTAGAGGTTTATAAAATAAGTCAAAAAATGGATTGACTAAATTGCATTATGCTTACATCAAAGGTATATCATCTGAAGCAGCCTGCTCTTCTTTTTAACATGTAATTAGAAAGTATAAAGTGCAGAGGAAGCAAAATGATTTGGATTATACCCTTATTTAAAATGTTTATATGACATTGAAGATAAGCAGAAGATTTGGGAGATTATGGTTAGAAAAGGCTAGCAGTATATTCTAATACCAGTCATAATGGAGTTGTACAGCAGGAACCAGGCAGGCAGGGTTACAGTAACATGCAAAATGAATATATTAAATGGTTCTTTTTGAACAGAGGAGTTGTCAGTTGTGTATTTTAGCACTCTGGCTGTTCGTAATTTATATTTGAAATGATAGACAAGTTGTCATGAGAAGAGATGGATATACTAAAACTGTGGAAGAAGAAATGCATGTACTGTGCTATGTAGCTGAACTGTTATTTCTAACATTAGATCTCCTAACATTAATCTCATAACATGGAAAAGGCAACCACAAATCTTGGATTATAATGCAAAGAAATACAAGATTGAAGTTAATATTAAAAAATGAAATTTCTATCATTTAGTTCAAAAAAGAGAGATTTTTAGGTTATGTTTAAATGTAGAACAAGTTGAACAAGTGTATTCATACAGGTAACGGGAACTGATCCTTAGTGACAACATATTAAGCATTTAAAATTAGACAAAATGGGTAAAGATGGATAAGGTTTGATAATCGTGGTAGAAATTATGAAATAAAACAACTGCAAATCTCTTATGAGTCAGACATTTGGGCATCTAAACCGAGAAACCATACATTAAGTGTATACATTTCTTACCCTGTGAATAGGTATTCCAAACTCTTTCCCTGAAGTTTGCTGAGGGAAGGATTTGGAATTTTGAAAGAAGCCGTGGCAAATATCAAAATTTTTACTAAGTGGTTCAAATGCATTACACTAGTGAAAGGACCTATCATAAGGAAAATCTTAGAGAAAAAAGGGTAAATAGAATATACAATTGAATATATCATCAGCAACCAGTAGTGTGGTCAAACAGAGATTTCTTAAATATGGGTTGAGATATCTACATCATTATTTAAAGAAAATATGGCCATTATTGGGATGTAAAAATAGCATGCTATTAAAAAAAAAGTCTGGCAATTGCTGCAGAGCGTTAGGCAGTGAGCTGTAGTTCCTGTGGTACAGGGTTTTATTCCTTCAGCCCTCATTGGTCTACTCTGTGACCTTAAGCAAGTCACTTAAGCTGTCTTTGCTCTCAGTTCACCCCTGAAAAGGGATTGTGTTTCCTGTTGACCTACCTGGTTAACCCATGAGTATTATTATTATTATTATTATTATTATACAAAAAATAATTAAATGTAGCAGATATACTGTCTGATCTACATTATATACCTTGTACAGAGAAACTAATTAACTTATAAATGTAGTCGGGGCCTGTCTATATGGATTGACATTCCCCTCTCTTTCAACCATCATGTAGCAACTGTAGGCAGAAAATCCTACTTTTTAGACAACTAATAGCCAAAAACATGTAATTCACATCTAAAGATCTCATTATTCCCTTATATTCACCACTCATTAGACCAGTTATCTAGTACAATGCCCCCTTCAGTATCTCCCTTAGGCTGTACCTCACTTGACATCCAACCACAAACCCCAGTGGTTCCTAACTACAAAGATTTTAGATTTAAAGACCTTAAAGGGACAGTCTCAGAGATTGTTTTATTTTGATTCTAGTCTTTGTTTGCATTTTCAGTCTGGCTTTCTGAGCACTGGGGTTGGGGGAGAGGTGCTTACAGGAAGTTTCAATGGTCTTAGTGAAATTCCATCTCAAACTGCAGTTGTACTCACAACAGCTCTCACTGAGTCATTCATTAGCTTTACCTGTACTTTTTATCCTCAGAGAAAAGTAGTCCTTCAGGAGTTTTATGACCTCTCTACTACCTTGCAGGAAAGCACATGAACAATGCAAAGCTAAAACATTAGTTAACAGAGTTTTCTGTTCATTTCATTACATATTTTATTTTGTGTGGATTTCTGAATGCTAGTTAAGTGCTACGATGTTATGCATGACTGCCACTTGCTCTGTAGAAAACATCAGAATAATGCAAGTTTTGAACAGTAGTAGAAGCCGTCTTCTTTTTTTAATGTTCTGTTTTTTGATCTTTGAATATGAGACAAGTATAATGGTCTTCTGACCTGCTGTAAAAGACATATCTGTGATGCAAGCAATAGATTTATTTCAAAGAATGAAGTCCAAAACTTACTGTCAGTGGTGGCTGTACAGTACGGCAACCTGTGATAGTTTTACATACTAATTCTGAGATTGCATTACTACAGAGTAAGGGGAATATGTCAAGAGACTGCAGAGATTTAGTATGAATTCACTAAACAGAACTCTTTTGACTATACCGCTCACAGTTATGCTATGTCGAATAAATAAAGGAAATAAAGAGCTGTGCACTTAGGATAAGCTTTTTGACGAGTTCATAAAAAGCAAACACCGAGAGTCTTTCCAAAGCACCGCCACCACAAACACGCACAAAAATGTAATAACCTTGTTTCCCAGTGATCGGGCAGTGAAAGCTTTGACAGGAACTGAATATTGTTAATTGTGCTCACCAGAAGGAGTGAAAACAGGGTTGACTAAAGTAAATTGAAACCAGGAGTAGGGTTGATGACAATGTGGTAAGTGAATGATGACAACTGGGAGATATCAGGACAAGTTTCATTAGATCAGAATTTTAGACTCTGGGATTGTCCCTTTAAGCTAACAAAACTATCTCTTTACACAGTATATTATAGACTCTTGAGAACTGATCTGCACCTTGCCGCCTGTGCCATTAGTGACCCTGTAATCCTTGACATCCTGTCTCTTCATAAGTCAAATAGCTTACAAAACATCAGCAATAGGGACCTAACTCTTTACCAGCAAATAAATGGGACATGACATAGAGATGGATGTGTTACACAGTGCCTCCTCCTCCTCTTTCTCTGGAATAACTGTCCACATAATAAATATAATATATCTATCTATCTACATATATATATATATATATATATATATATATATATATATATATGTTCCTATGACTTTGTCGACAGTTCATTTCATCGATAGTTCATTTCGTCGACAGTTCATTTCATCGACAAGCATTTTAGGTGGGGGGCTTTGCCCTCCACACCCCCCAATGTGGGGGGCTGTGCCCCCCCACACCCCCCCTAACTATATATATCAACTCCAGAGTCGCACAACATTGGGGAAGGGGGCAAATGCATGTCGATGAAATGAACTGTCAACGAAATGAACTGAACTGTCGACGAAGTCATAGGAACCCATATATATATATATATGGGTTCATGTCAAACCAACGACATATTAAAATAACGAAAGTCACTACAGCGAAACGAAACCATCGACAGTTGAAAACATCGACAGTACATGTATACGAAAGTACAGCGCTAACATGGGTCCTGCAAGGGGGAAGTAGTATGGGTACAGTATCATATCATATCCTTTACTTCCCCCTTGCAGGACCCATGTTAGCACTGTACTTTCGTATACATGTACTGTCGATGTTTTCAACTGTCGATGGTTTCATTTCGCTGTAGTGACTTTCGTTATTTTAATATGTCGTTGGTTTGACATGAACCCATATATATATATATATATATATATATATATATATATATATATATGCCCATATAATATAATATAATGAGATTAAACAGTGGTGCACATTATCATCCTTCAAACAGAATATAGATCACTGGATGAGTTACCTACAACATTACACCCCATGAATAAATGGCCTAACTCTCACTGAGAAAGGGGTACATCCTTAAGATGAGTATTGACATATTACGCATGGGTGAGAGACTAAATTGCCTCAAAATACGTATGAATCCTATTAAAACACATTATATTCATCATTGATACAAAACAGGAAATTATTATCCATCTGTATGAGCTGTAGATATAAAGTTCATAAAATTATTTTTTTCTCTTGAAGAAGTATAAATAGTTGAACACTGTCTCCTATATTTGTGAAAGAAAATGTATGCCGTATATTATTTGAATGTGCCAAATACCAAGGGATTAGAACCACACCACTGAGTAATGTATTAGGTCCAGGTTAGAAAAACTACACCAATGATTGTACACATGAGTTATGTATAATTTTATTTAGTAAATCTGATTGATTCAAAATAAAATAATTGGTATTATACACTGTGTAAAATATATGAACTTAAATGTTCGCCTTGATATTTTTTAGGAATACAGGCTTATTTGAAGGAAGATGAAAATCTGACATTTCATATTAATACAATAATTAGGAGTAATTATTGTATTAATATGATAATTACTCTAGAAGTGTTAATGAATGATATATGTTTTAATTTGTATATAACTGATATTAAAAGTCAAGCTAGCCTAGTTAAAGGATCATGAACGTCTGTATAAATAAAACAGTATATTAATCACCATAGGAGTATAAATGCATGACCTCTCTTTTATGTTGTTTGTAAGTTTAGGATTGGAAGAACTCTTGAAGTTGATTAGATATTTTATGACTGTTCTTGTGACTATGTTTTGAGATGTGCATGCAACATTCAGTGAATGCATGGAGATTTGCAGTCTGCTGTCAGAAGAGAGATTACACAATATACTGTTCACTCTGGTGTGCTTGAAGACACAAGCAAGATTAGCTGTAAATGGAAATATTTTTGTTCTGTCTTTGGGCTATTGATGTGCCTATGTGAGGTGGGGGAGGCAGATTTCTGTAGATCAGTTATATGTTTAGGTTTTTTTCTTAGAATTACAGAAAAATGGTAATAGTAATTTTCTAATAGGTCAAACTACTTAAAGTGATTTGTTTTAATCAGGCTTGCTCCCGTAGGTAATGTTCAGTTTAGAGCAAACAGGTACTGAAGTACTGAAGGACAACCAACCATTGTTCATGTTTAATCTTTCATTGCATAACATGAAATGCATGTAGAAATGTTCAGTACAATTAAAAAATCAGAATAAAACAAAATAACCATGATAAAGTGCCAGGAACTGCACTAAACTAGAGATGTCACATGCAAAGATGTAATCATGCACATTTCATTGCTAAGCCATCCGTACAGGCTCACATCAGTGACATGAGATGGAACAGTAAATAAGCTTTACTATACAATGACATTACTTAATAAGGTAACACATTTATTTTTAGACAATGCCACTGTGTAATCGTGATGTATCATACTCCTCATACTCATGCATAGATATTGCAGGATTGTGAACAGCTGGATTTCTTTGATGTTTCAGGCTTACCCTTCATGACTAAACCACACCACCCATGGATAAACCATGCATCAGCTCTACCTAAATACAATATATCACTAAAATAGTCCACTAAATCTGCAAATCAGACATCACACTACAAACACAAACAGAACTGAAGCAAGTTTTAAAAGAACTGCTGCTACTGAGGCAAACGGTTTACAGTCTTGGAATAGTTATTGCACAACACCTATGTCGATGCAGTTATAATTCACCTGAAAGAGCAACACAGTTATTGGTTGTACTCTGTCAATAAGGAAAGGCAAGTCAGTGGTTTTACATTTCTCACTATGTGATTGCTATGGTAATGAATCCTTGCTTTCATGCCAGTCAAAGAGAAATTTCATTATGCTAGAAATAGTAGCATATTCTAAAATAACTATAACAGATAGAGAAAAGCATAATTCTCACTTTATGTGCTTTAGGTTTCAGTCTCATGTAGAGCACTGTATTATTTACTTTTGATACATCACAGGCTAAATACGGAAAGCAGTGCAACAAGTTCTGCATAGCATTGCTTTATTGCATTTAGATAATGGGTTATCTGTTAAATTGTTTTATATTTGTATTTTTTACTAGTATATATTTTATTTTTATATTTCTTATGTAAAATAGTTCTTCAAGCTAATGTTTCAGAACTTGCTGTAACAGGATGTAATTGTTTTAAGTATTTTAAACCTAAAATAAGTTAGACACATATATACATGGGTTCCTATGACTTCGTCGACAGTTCATTTCGTCGACAGTTCATTTAATCGACAAGCATTTTAGGTGGGGGGCTTCGTCCCCCACACCCCCCAATGTGGGGGGGCTGTGCCCCCCCACACCCCCCTAACTATATATATCAACTCCAGGGTCGCACAACATTGGGGAAGGGGGAAAATGCATGTCGATGAAATGAACTGTCAACGAAATGAACTGTCGACGAAATGAACTGTCGACGAAGTCATAGGAACCCATATATATACACATATTCATTGACATAGACAGACAGATTCATGCTTAGACAGAAACACATAAAAAAGCATGCACACACACCTACACGCACACACACACACACACACACACACACACACACACACACACACACACACACACTCACATACGCATACACATTCATAGGTGCAGGCAGACAGACTCATATATAGATAGAAAGAGACACTCAGAGATGCACACACAGATGGATAAGCAGAAAGAGACTCACACACATGTAGTCAGAGGCACACACACACAATCACAGACAGACAAATGCACACACACACAGACACACACACACACACACACACACACACACACACACACACACACACACACACACACACACACACACACACACACACACACACACATACAGCAATTACATCTTTCTTGCCTGAGTACACTTTAAATAATTCACTGTGATCATACACTGCAAGGCACTGGAATCTACCCCATGCCTCTCAACTGCCCCTAATTTTGTTTAGTCCTTTGAAAATGTTTAATTTTCTCATAAATCAGTAAAGATTACTGTCAATCAATGAAGACAGACATAGTTTCATATTGCTTATCACGCAGAATGTGCATTTTGATAAAGGTCATGTTTAAAATCTGTTCTAGGTTTTAAGTCTTTTTTTCTCTCCTACTTTTATCTTTATCCAGAATTCTTGATCAAAGAAGTTGAGAGGTATACACTGAGCCTCTCAGTTGCTCTCTCTCTCTTTCTCTCCTGCTCAACTTCTGTCTGTCTCTGTCTGTCTCTCTCTCTCTCTGTCTTTCTTTTTTTTTTAAATTTTATGCTCACTAAACAGCAAAGCCATGTTCAGTGATTATAAAAAAATATGTCGGCCATTTGTTTTTGTTTTTAGTCCTTGCATCACAACAGCTTAATATTATACAGTCATATGGAGATAGACTTGTTTTTTTACTACGCAGTATATTTACATTAATGCCCTGGTGGAGAACATTCATTCACCAATAGAGTACTGGTATGCAATTCCATATTATCTAAGTGTCTGTATTTCAAAAGAAGTTGATTTCTTTAATGAAACTTACCATAGTATGGTGATCTTGATAAAACTTGCTTCCTTGCATATAAAGTTAGTGAAGGTTCGGTTTCCACATGGCAAATGATAGGGGTTTACTGTTCCTGATCACTGAAAAAGAGAGACTTTTAATGGCTGGCATTGATAAATACCCCTGAATTAAAACATGTTGTTAATTGGGCAACATCCTTCTCATGGCTTGAGATCATACTTACGTAAGTCACGAGTGAGACACTGTTTGGAACATTCTGGCCTCATACACTGCCAAGTCTCTGTGAGAAATAAGAAGCAGAAAATGCTGCAGTTATTAATATTACTTGGCAGATGTTTCTTATAATGATATTCATTGAATGGTCATATGCTTAGGGTAATGATTTCTGAATTATGAATATTACCCTTAGTCAGTTATTGTGCTGTGTAATATAGCAAAACTTAAAAAAACAACATACTGTTCCGTAAAGAAATTCTGTGTCTTTGAATATTTTTTTTGCATTTGCTGCTTCTGTTGATTTACAGATTTCTTAATGGCTGCATGTAATACAATATAAACAAATAAATAAACTATTTCATATTCTAACTAGATCCAGATATCTAACACAAAATAACCCATTTGGATTTGCCAGAATTGTTTTTCTGAGGTCAGACTAACAGATTCTTGCCAGCAGCTTTGTGTACAGTAACTGTTTATAGATTCAGTGTGGCCTTGGAACACATTACAGCCACAATGGGCCAATGTACTGCATGAGAATGTGTTACATTACAATCCCTAGTAGCCACACAATTACAGATATAGCTCAGGGAAAAAGCTGCTTTCCAAAAAACAGCTACAATGTTCAATATACTTCCAGTTTTAAGACTGGAAAACAAACTAAAGGAAGCTCATGCATGATTAGATATCTGTGCATTACATGATCCAGTAATCAAAAAGCTAGCCAGCTGCACGCTAACTGAACAGATGCTTGTCACAGTCATATACCTTAGCTTGCTTTCTTTGAAGCAGTTCACAGATGTAATGCCCTAAGCATTCCAAGTGCATAAAAAGTCTACTAATAGCATTACGCTTTCTAAACGAAGATGCATATTCATACATGATGTCCAACACAGTGCAGCACTTAATGCAAATTGCAGCCATTCAGGAAAAGCCGTACGCAAAAAAGACTACTGTAGAATGAGCAGCTGAATTTATTTATGTCAGGTTCATTAGTTTATTCCCCATTCACCAAGTTAATACTGTGCATGGTCACAGGAAATTCTAACTTTATTTATAGAATTAAGTAATGATTAAAAAGAGAGAAGAAAGTATAGGATATTATTAAAAAGTCAGCTTTTCACCCTAGATGGCAAAAATATTCAAAGTAGTGCAACTGAAATATAACAGAACACTTTGGCAATTAATTGATAGCTAAAGGAACAGGGAAAGATGTCAGACTGGAGCCTGGCATATAAACTATGATAAATGGTATTATTTTTAGAAAGAAAAGTTAAATGAAGAGAACGTAGATGGGACTGCAGGTATAAGACAGGTTTCATACAGAAGGAATCTGTGAAACATTTATTGTCGAGATCATTAACACTTTCAAGAAATTATAAAATGATAAGGAATCATTATCTGACACTTTAGCCAGTGAGGCATATAAGGTAGCTGCAGAGATCTGGGTTGGAATTTTGACTCAAGGACTGAAAAGCTATGAAAAAAGCAATAGCATAATCTTTGCAGTATAATTGAAAAAAAGGCTGATTAAAATCAAGTTACAAAAGAAGGGAGAAGAATGACAACCGGCAAGCCTAGTAGCAGGCGGTCTGTGCACTCATTTGCACTTCAGAGTGGGTCTCTGCCAGTCTGTGAGTGAAGAGAAGAATCTCCAGGTAACTTTCATAATATAATCTCAAGTGAGCTCCAATATTACAGAGAAAAGAAGTAGCAGAGTGCTGTGTTTTAGGGAGAAAAGGAGAATATTATATATATATATATATATATATATATATATATATATATATATATAATATAGTAGTCATGTATGAGTCTGAATCCATCTAGCAGTGTAACTGCTGAAGAAGTTGCGTTATTAATTAGTAGGGAAGACATCCACAGGACAGGTTTCCAGACACTTTCACAAGACATTTTTCCCCTTCTTTTGGTGTTTGTCCAAAACTGGGTACATCTAATAGATGCTTTGCAGGAGACGGGAGCTGTTCTGTCCTTGTCCTGCTTTTCTGAATGCTTTAGGGGAGGATCCAATAAGCAGTAGTTTGCAGAGCAAGGGGTAAGACTAGAATAGTAGACACCACAAGTTACACAAGGAGCTAGCAATCTTTAAGATATAAAGATGAGGAAAAAAGAAAGGAAGTACAAACAAGGAAAGAAAATAAGAAACAAGATAACAAAGCTTTTCAGCATCAGAATAGTAATTTATAGCACCTTGCATCCAAATCCTTGTGAAAAACAGAGTTATATACCTCTCTATTGCAACCTAGTTAAATATAGCTATAGATTATCCATTTAAATTTCAAAATGAAGTAACATAATAGAGCAGTTAGGGCAACAGAGACATTGATGAATTGTTGCACATTAACTATAATTGCTATAATATGGGAGTCTCCTAAGGATGGTGCTTACATTAAGAAAGTGGTTAGTCAGGCAATATATTACAATACTATAATTTCATTAATCAGGTATCAGTGTGAAATGCTGAATAAAATATACATCTTCACTGGTTCTCCTAATGATGACTCATAATTTAGCAAAATTGACAGGCTAGCAAAAGTTTGCAACAATATCTTATAAAGTACATATCTGTATTACTACTCTAGCATCTATGTATTTGTCCTGAGTAAGTATTAGTGTGGCATAAAAACTGTGGTAGAGATGCACTGTTTTTATATAAAATGTAAGTGGATGTGCTTATACCATTATATGATAAGGGTGAATAGAAACAGAAACATGAGAGGAAGGACCATGTTCGCACTTCACACTTCAATTTGAAGGATGCTGTTCATTTACTCTGTTGTGCTATGGATATCAAAAACCTCAAAATGGCCACAGTATCAAAAGCTTTAAAGGGGAGATATCTGCAGTCAAGCTAAGTGGCAGCCAATGTGTGCATACATGTGCTGTTCACTCTGGTCTCAGGTAATCCATGAAAGAAGTGGAGAATCCTTTTTTTTTAATTTCTCCAAGTCTTTTGGGTTTCTAATACCATGATGGGAATGGATGCCATCCCTAGTTCATGAAATTAGTATTGTTTCAGTCTTTGATGTCAGCAAGTAGTGCTGTTCACAGCACCCGCAATGTGCCCAGTAATGACTCCTTCTGCAGTTCGTATGGAGTTACAAATATTGGTAACATATCTAAAGACGATTGTAAATTCTTTTTTATAAGACCCATTGCTCCTACTACTATTGGAACTGTCTGTGTATCTTTCTTCCACATTGCTCTAATTTCTACCTGCAGATCCTGATATTTTATGACTTTGTGTCTCACTTATACGCAAGACACTGTAGTCACTGGGTGTGGCAATTTCAATGATCAATGCTACTCTTGTCTTCTTTTCTTGGACCACTATGTCCATAGCATCTATCTTTTGAACTGCTGGTAATGGATGATCCCACGTGATGTAACTTCTTCATTTTCTATGATGCTTTGTGGCTCATGTTTCCAGTGTTTTTCAGCCACTTCATTATCATAATGTTTGCACAATCCCCAGTGCAACAGTCTTGCCACATTATTATGCCTTTCAGTATACAGTCCTTCTGCCATTAGTATGTCACTACCAGCAACGAGGTGTGCAACTGTTTCCAGTTCGGTTTTACAAAACCTACATTTGTCTTTTTCTCCCACATGTTCATTGGACTTTATAAACCGACGTGTATGTAGCCCACTATCTTGAGCCACCAATATTAACCTTTCATCTCTTGGTTTGGATTTGCCTCTCCTTAACCATTCCTATGTTTGTTCCTGATCAACATGAGGTTCTTCCAGAAGGTTTCTATACTTGCAGCTATATTTATGCTTTTTCCACGTCTCTTGCCTTCTCATCTGATCCTTCACATTATATTATTTCTTTTGTTTTTTGGCACATTCACTTGCTCCCTCATTTTTTTCTACTTCTGGTTTGATTTCCATTCCTACTTGACGCCAATAAGCTTCTGTTAGATTAAGTAGAGAAGTCATCTTAGATTTATTCCCCTCATGTTTCAAAACTTTCACTATGTGTGGGTCTTGTGAGGTCAGCAGATATGTATGGAGTCCCATAATTGCAGATCTATACATATAATCAGTTTCAAGGCGGCCCATCCCTCCTTCGGAACAGGGAATATATAATCTTGGTATGCACTGATTTTTATAAATCATTTGGTGAGCATGAAGCATCCTTCTTGTTTTCCTATCTAATCTAGCCAACATGTTTTGAGGCCAGTCAATCAATCCAAAACTATAAGTTAGGACAGGAAGAGCAAATTGGTTTATAGCTGGGATTTTGTTCCTAGATGTCAGTGCTGTTTTCAGGATTAATTTAAGTCTTCTGAAGTATTTCTTGCTAAGTTTTCTTAACATTTGTTCATGTTTTATTGTTGATCCTTCATCAGTTCCCAAATATTTCTACACTCCCTCTTGCTCAAGTTCTTTTATATCACATTCTTATCCCAAACTGATGTTTTCCTGGTGTTGCAGTTTTCCTGCTTTAAAGGTTGCTTTTACACAGTTACAAGACCAAATGACATTCTTATAACATCTGAAAAAGTTTTGACAATTTCCAGTTTTGCTTTCAAGTTCCTCATCTGATGAGCTATTTAGTTTTAAATCATTGACAAAGAGAAGGTGAAACGTCTTTACACTTTGTTGTTTTCTAGGAACCAGATTATAGCCATGGCTTAAGCTGTTTAGTAAACAACTTAATGGATTAAGGGCAAGGTAGAATAGTAACGGTGACAGAGCGTCACCCTGGAATAGGTTCATAGGTTCATACTAGGCTATCTGCCTTAGGGCATTTATAAGCCTATCCAGAGTGTGTTTGGCTTTCACCACCCCTTAGGATGAGAATACTATACCCATTAGTTTGCTGTGCCTCTGTCCAGCAGTGACACAGAGATGATTCCCGGGGTAAACCTACGATCTCCCATCCACTCGTCAAGATTTCTCTTGAACAGAGTCAGTGAGGGGCTCTGCCTCACATGGACTGGGATTCTGTTCCATAGTGTAGGGAGTCTCTGGGTGATGAATCTGTCCCTCCAGCATGTCCTATTTATATCTGTGTTGAGGTTTAAGTCTCTTGCTCTCGTGGCTCTGGTGGATTTGGATTTTTTGAGGTGGAGCATGTCCATTAATTCCGGGTTGGACATGGCCTTGTATGTCAGGCACAGATCACCTCTGAGCAGACGGTATGCGACTGAATAGAGTTGGAGTTTCTTCAGTCGGGCATCGTATGACATATGTTTGAGCCCCTTTATCCTTTTGGTGAGGAACTTTTGGGGTCTTTCCAACTGCTGCAGGTGTTGGGTAAGGTACATTCCGAATGGGGCATTGTACTCAATCATTGGTCTGATAAGTGAAGAGTACAGGGGTACAATGACGTCTCCTGATCTGGATGTGAATCCCTTCATGATCAGGTGGGCAATGTAGAAGGTCTTCCTAACCACTCCCCTATTGAATATCCCCTTTTGAATTTGTATCCCTGGTGTAACAATTTGTCCTTTATCATGGCTTAATTGCATAGTTGTCTACCACTGTTTCATGGTCAATGTAATGTAGTCGATCAGTGTGGGATGTATCTTATACATTTTTAAGCACTCTTTTATCCATGAGTGAGGGATACTATCAAATGCTTTTTTGTAGTCAATCCATGCCATACTTAGATTCTTCCCCTTTTTACAGTTCTCCGCTATGACTTTAAGAACAAATGATCCTTTATTCCATATGACTTTCTTTTATTGCCCTTTTGTTCTACTACCATAATTGAGTTTTCTTCTAAATGACTTTAAACTCTGTCTGCATCACTCGCCATGTATAGTTTATATGTTGTCAGAAGGCAAGTTATTGGTCTATAATTTTTAGGGTACCTTGTGGGTTCGCTCTTAAGTAGGAGCATTATTTGAAGTGGAGAATCCCTTGGTAAGTTTCCTAATGTAGTCTCAAGTAAATGCCAGGATTACAAATGAGAGAAACAATTATGCATTGTAATTTAAGAAGGGTAAAATATTGATAAAGAGAAAATCCAAAGAAAAGTTTATAGGATAACTAAGTATCCTATGGTAGCAGGATGAGGCAACTATAGTAGTATATGAGAAACAGTAGCAATAGATACTTTGGTATTAAGGAAACTGGCTGGGTTATGGTGCCACTGCCTGTTATAATGTGCATAAAACCAGCTATGATAGCACTTCTGTAGTGGTTATTGTGTATAAGAAAAAAAAGGCAGCAAACAAATTGAACGCACCTCATACAGTACCCGAGAGAAGGAGAAGTTAGACTACATTGTAAGGAAGCCTTGATAAGAGACCATTTAAGACACTTGGATAATGAGATGGGTATGGATTTGAATCAGTGTCTAGAAGGGTACCTGTTCAAGATGTAAGTAATGAATTAATGGGGAATGAACATGTGTCACCTCTCGGGACACTTTGACATGATTGGTTGATTTTATTTGATTTTTGGTGTTATTCAAGCAGTGGCTTTGTTTTGTGAGAAATGCAAATTATTTTGACTTTGTCTTCCCAGTCTGAATGCTTTGGAGAAAGTTTTCCCCAGGAATACTAATCCAATGAACTCTGCTTATGCTGCAGGAACACCTGTTGGATAAGTAAGAAGCAGCAGGAGTCCCTGGCAGAAGGTGTACAGAAGATGGGAGCAATGACAAGGAGAACAGATTATAGTAGTTCAGTCACATGTGCAGGAGAGCAGAAGCCATTTTGGTGCAACATATTTGGGATTAGCTGAAGAAGGCAAGATGAGGTGTGATACCCATCCAAAAGATAAATGGATTAAATGAAAGAAGATCTGTCACAAAAGGCAGAAGAGTGGCTCTTAACTGAGATATGTGTAGAGAGTTAATGTGACTCACTGACCTCATGCAAAAATAAGAAAAATAAGGTCGGTGATGATGGCAGAGGTGCTTGGCAGTATAACATAGGAATTAAGACTATATGTTGTTAATTACCTCTACCTAGTAATCCTGTGTTTAACTCCCTTAGTCTTAGATTAATTCCTCTGTGATTGTGAGCAAGTCACTAGTAATTAGACCAGATGCTTAAGGCTCCAAACTATTAATGAGATGCTTCATGTAACCAATGGCTCAGAGTTTGATTTCTCTTCAGCCATTTATCGGCCGTGCAACTCTAAGCAAGTCACTTAACCAGACAATGCCCCCGGGCTAAGTTTGAAAAAGGGTGTGTATGGATTAGTGCTCTAGTCTAGTTAATAAATAAACAAACAAATATGCAGTGTTGATTTACTCCTGGAAAAGACACAATCGTACCTAAATAAATAAATAAAATAAAAAGTGGTTGCCCTTTTCATTTGACTGGAACAAGAAAAGTCAAGGTTGTCCATATCTGCTAATAATATGCTTGTTTCTATACTGCTGTGTTAATTTATACCTGTCATTAATGCAATTGCTTTTATATTTCTGTGTTAAGGACTTGAAAAACTGTCTTCTCTGGTGGTCTAGAGTGATAAAGTCCTAGCTACAGCCCAGCTGATCCAGGTTTGATTACCAGGTCTGGTGACAGAGCAGCAGGGAAGGAATGGGTACACCTCTCCTGGTTGGCAGGGCATTCACTGATACAACTTCTAAGGGGATGTGTAGTCCAAACAGGGGAGTTTCCCTTGGATGCAATAAACAAGCATGTGGGAAGAGGAATAGGAGTGGGTAGGGCATAAACAAAGAACCTGAAAAACTGAGCTCAGCTGGATCATCTAAGTTTGAGCATCAGTAAAGTTGAAGTCTTGAATTTTAGGTGCAACAATAAATTCTGCCACTTTATTTAAAATAGTAATAATGCCATTGCTGAAAGGAGATATTAATATATAGTTAGTGTTTGAGCATTATAGAGGGGAAATTCTGTAAGGAAACATGACCCTACTTTTCAATTCTAATACATTAAAATCAGGCAGGATAGACTCCACATGGTTTTATATGCAATCTTATCTCAGCCATATTGACTTTAATGTATTCTGCTTTGTTTTTTTCTCCTACAGTTTGTATTAAAGGTCCATTAAGAAGGTCACAGAAGTCATAGTCTGATGAGGGGCGCTTTTTTCAGAGAAGTATTGGAAGTGAATTTGTTCTTGTTGCTTAAATCCTCCTGTTGCAGAGGACATTCCATCGATAAATTAAAGAAGTACTAAAAAAGTCCAGCAGACACATTTATTTACATTATCAGCAAACTGCATATGAAACTCATCACATAAGAGACGGGAAGCTTATGCTCATACCTCTCCACCTCTTAGAGCAAGAAATCTAGACAAAGCCATACATAATGGGAGATAAAGGCCCCAAAACAGGGACAATTTTAAATATTGCTCTTATGGACTTAGAAAGTTGATAGCATAGCAGGTTTTGCATTATAATGAATTTTCTGAAAAGTATGAAGTTTGAAACTGAAATGTCTGTCATTATTTTCTGACTTTAATCTTTAATAACTTGTTAGTGATTTGCCAGAAAACTACAATTTTATGAAAAATGTACCAAAAATATGAGTTAAATATCTGGACATTCTGTTAAAATCTTTACAGTTGAGAAGTATGCTAAGTGATTAGGGGCTAACTTCAGAAGGCTCCACAATGAAATATACAACACAACAATGGAGACATTAAAACCATTGCAGAAAGTCATAGGTTCATAGATTAGTACGAGGCTAACTGCCTTTGCGAGCCATTTTAAGCCTAGCCAATTATCCCTTGTGAGACTCAAACCCTTTACCTTGTGTTTGTAAGGCAAACACCTTAACCATTAGACTACCCTCCCAACAATGTGCATCATGTGATATACATGCTCCTATTTTATTGTGTAGCAGAAGCAAAATATTATTTTCTTACACATTCCACATTGACAAGGCCTTCGATATGTTGCCTGTGGCAGTCTGGTGTAGTCTTCTGCAATCATAACATCTCCTGTATATATTGATAATTGTCATTTATTTCAGTTTTATATACTGTTTGCTCACTGAGTTCATAGGTGGGTCTATTGATCCTTTTTAATCATAACCTGAGTACAAAGAAGAAGAAAATACATTAGGATCTTACTAATCACAATATCATATACAGACTGAACATATAATTATGTCAAATTCGATACATAATGATATCTTCAATGCAGAAAAGGTAAGCTCAAGAAAATCTAGTCAGAGTATTCAGAGAAGTACAAAAAAAAATACAGGCTAAGATGTGCATAAAATACAGTACAATCATGCATAAAAATACCTAAACATATATACGTATATATATGAAATATACGCATAAAATACCACATTGTGAGGCTGACAAAAGTTTCTTAAATATATTCTGTTATCTATGGTATGGTGCGGTAAGTTACCTAACTACTGTCATGGCAGTAGTTGCATGTAGTTTCTGTAAAGAAACCCAGTTTAAGTGCACCTTTGAAGCTTTTAGTGGTTTCTAGGTTTTTGATGTCAGTTGATAGGTTGCTTTAGGTAAAAGGTTTCAATCTAGAGAAGGCTCTTTCACCTACAGCCATTTTAAATGGAGGGTATACCACAGAAAAATTGCTTTTCTGTGTGCTTCTGAATTTATAGTGTCGTGCAAAGGTAGTTTCACTTTCAGATCTGATCAATCACCATGCTTTTGAGCCTTATGAAGTACTAAGATGCATTGAAAGCCAATTGCAGTTTTTTTTTAGCAGGCTGCAATAGTACATCTGAGGGTTTGCTAACAGAATGAATTCACAGATTATCAGCAGTCTGTATTCTCAGCTGAATGCATAATAAGAAAAGGAAGGCCAAATTCCAGTTTAGATATTAAAATATTTTTGGCAATGACCCTGCAAGCAGTGAGTAAGAGGAGGTGACTGATATTCTAACACAGTTTTAATTGAGCAAGGACTTTTTTCGTTACGATATCTGTATGTGCAGTAAAGGAGAGAGTATGGCCAAGTATAAAACCTGCGTACCTCTGTTCAGTGAAGTTAGGTATCATGTTCCTATAAAGATCCATTAAGGGAATAGTAGAGGTAGTGAGTAATTTCATGGCTGAAGCAAAGGTCACAACATTGATTTACTTACAGTAACTTAGTAGCTTGTTAGAGGTGGAAAAAGTGAATCAACTGAGTGAAGATGTCCTATAACTTGGTTTATGCATCACAGTGGCTTGCAATTGATTGTAGTAGCTACTTAACATGTGTGTACATACTTAATTGAAGAATTGGGGGTTCTAGGAGGAGATTAATGACAGAGAGGGCGAACAGTAGATAACCTAGCACAGAACCCTGCTGTACACCTGTGGTATGTATATAATACGTAGAGTACGATACATTACCATGCACTTCTTAGGTTCTGTATTTCATTTAATTTTGAAGACAGTAAATATCGTTAGCATCTAAGTTAAGTCTTTTGAGTTTATTAAGAAGAAGGTTGTGGCTCTTGTTATGTAAACAAAGAAGTCTGCAGTAATATGTCGTCCATTCGCATTGTACTAAATTATATCGTTGGGCACTAGCTGGATGGTGAGGGTAATAAAAGCACCGTGAAAGTCACTCTGTGTATTGCACAACAGGCCAGAGCTGTTAATGTGGGTAATTAGTTGTCTGTATAAAAATTTCTCAAATATTTTGGTAATAGGGCATGGGTTAGAAACAGGTCTGCAATCCTTCAACCCACTAGGAGGAATGTCTTTAGGTAGTGACAATATAATTGCATGCTTGAATGGTAGTGGGGCAATGGCTAAGGAGAGAGATAAAGGTTTATCTTGTTTATTTTATTTTATTCTTATTTATTTATTTATTTATTTATTTATGTTACAGCAAAAAGTACATACAATAAGTTGGAAATATACATGCGTACATACATACATATAATGAATATCGATAAATGCAGAGGGTGATTCTAAGATATATAAATACAGTGTATATTAATAAATGCAGAGGGACCTAGACAATGATATAATTAGCAAGCTACAATCTTATACTATAGTTAGTACTATAGTTAAAGAATTTAGCATGACATACCTTATATGTACATTATATACATGAACTTCAGTCTCTAAATACTCATATTTACACTGAACAGCACTAGAAGCCCTGTAACTAAATATCTGAAGGGTACCACTGGCCAGTATCTCTGAAGGAAGAACATTTGATGCCTTTGTAGAGATGTCCTTTCAGGGATTTCTTAAAAGTTTCCAGGGTATTATTAAGCTAAACATCATTTGGGAGATTATTCCAGAGAGCAGGACCTGTTCTAGAAAAAACATTTCCCATATAGCTTGTTTGAATCTATGCCTCAATAGTACAGGGATGTTAGTTTGGCTGCTTCTAAGTGAGTAGCTTCACTCTCTTAGAGGGATTTTTCTTCTGAATGGTGGGCAATAACCTAGAAGAAGGACTCTTGAAATAAGCAGACTTCGTAGAAGTGCAGTCCTGTTATTTACAGGGAGTCAGTGTGTTTTGTCTGGTACAAGACAATGATGTATATTTTGGCTAGCAAATAATGCAGACATACAGATTTTTAATTCTGTAGTCTATAGTTGGGACAATCATAGGCCAATACATGGGTAGTAGTGATAAAGCATATTCAAATGTTAGACATTTCTGCTACGTCTTTGCAAGACACAGCAGCTTGGAGGTAAGAGATACAATTTCAAAATTTTAAAGAGTAAATGTTAATGGTACGAGTAAGAATTTTAACAACTTTTTTCCGCTGCAAGCCTTAGGAAGGTGGGATGAGATTTGCTGGATTGGGATCCTGTATTAAGTTTGACTATAAGGGACTATGTCTGTTTTACTGACATTTTGGAGAAGTGAAATTTTGCTAAACAAGAGCCTAAAGTATATAAATCAGGGGATGAAGACTCTTGTCATTAATGGGGGAATAAAATTTTGGAATGGCTTTATTTATGTCAACCATAGTGGATTGCAGAAAGTGGGCATAGCCATTAGCAGAGGTAGAGTGGTTCAATGTTATTAGTTCATTTTTGTTAATTTAAGAGTAATTAAATGTCCCTGCTAAGCACTTTATTTCTTTTCATATTTTGTAATTCTTGTATCTTTCCTTAGATTCAGAAAAGTATCTCAGTATTGTGAAGGTTCCTTTTATTAATTTTCTTTTTCTTTTTAATATCCAGTGTAAGTCATTGGCAACATTTGGTTTAAGCCTTGTTTTTGCAAGGGGGATAAAGTATGTTCTGAGTCTTGGTCAGTTTTAGGAGATGAAAAAGTCTAAAGTGGTGGTGGGGTCAGTCGCATCATATGGGAGGACCACCAGTCTTCAACATTTAGTAGGATGGTGAAATTTAGTAACTCATCACTAGGGAAAGATTTCCTTCAATTACTTGAGTTTTTTATATATATTCTGAATGACCAAATGGATATAATGGGTGAGTGGTCACTCAAAGCACTGATGAACATTTCAGTCTGAAAGACATATTTTGTATGTTGGTTATTATTAAGTCAAGTTTGGAGCTAGAGGTAGTTCTTGTATTGGTTCAGGTAGGGAGCTACTTTATGTGGGACAGGCTAAATTGTTGCAGCAGTTTATTCAGAGGAGCACTATCTTTCTTAATAACATTTATATTGAAATCACTGAGAATTACTGTATTGTTATACACACCTTTAGGGAACACATTTTGCAGTGTTTTATGTAAAAACAGAAATAAAGGAGGGTTGGTGGAGGGGGGTGAACTGCTGCGGTCTAAGAATGCCCATCTAGTGTGATATGTTAGAGCACCCAAATGGAATGCTTGTCAACTATAGTATGAGAATTAATGCAGTCCACAATGGTAATTGAAATATTCTTTATGATTGACTTCTACTGATGCATTTATAATATAGTACTAATATTTGGAAGTGCTGCGGTAGCATTGTCGCCTCACAGTAAGACGCTGTCTGGTTCGATTCTCAGCTAGAGTGTCTTCTGCGTGGAGACATCCGTGAATAGGCGTACCTTCATTGAAGGTTGTGCATCAGGGCTGGTAACTCGGCACGTAAAAATCAACTACCAATCATTAGCGGACCAGAGTTCCGCTGTGGCGATCCCTAACTGGGAAAAGCCGAAAGACACAACAGCATTTGTTAACTGTGTAGGCTCAGTGTACACAAGTGTCCCTTTTCAGGGCTGACTTGGGACTGGAGCACTGTCTGGTTAAGCGACTTAACTCAGAGTCACACAATAGGCAAATGTAGGTGAAAGGATTCAAACCCTATACTTTTCGGCTTCAGGAAGCAACTCACTAGCAGTTTAGAGCCTTAATCTTCTGTGCTAAGTGACAAACAGTATCATATTTATGACTAATGTTGTAATGCTCCCAAAGTATATATCCAAGCATACACTGTGAAGATAGATGATATTTATTTTTCCTGAACATCTAAGAAACATTACAGGTAACAAAGGTGAAAATTTAATAGATTCCCCCCTCCAATTAGACTCCTCAACAACACACATATCTGCAAAGACAAATTAAAACTGTTCCTGCATGACTCCTTGCTATACCTTTGATATTCCACAGGTTAAAGCATTCCTAAAATACCTCTCCTATGTACACTGAACTATCCCCTTTCTCTTTTTTCTTATTTTTTGGTCTTCTTCTCTTCTTATGACAAGAGGCATATAATTATATGTGACCTAATATACTTCACCCAATGCTGTCTGTATTGCTGCAAAAATATGTTTATTTTATAATTACATGCTTTGTTTATCCTCATTTTGTAGGTAATGTTGCTAATTGTTGCCTGTGTGTTCTGTGTTTTGTATAGCGCTACTTACTGTAAATAGTTCTTGTGGAAGTTTGTATGTAATGCTTCTAAATGTTACCTGAGTATTCTATATGTTGTATATATGCTGCTGTTATTATTTTTTGTGCAGCTTTTCACCCCGATTTTCTGGTAAAAACCGAGCTTGTTTGCCCAGTTGGACTTTCCTAGTAAATAAACAGAAATAAAATAATAATAAATAAAAAGATGCTGATAAATAAATGTGATTAAAACTTTCATTTGAATGCAGCTTGCTTAGATATAGGACTGTTTATCTAAATATTTCTATGGTTGCACTGGGCAAAAAGTAAAATGATGCAAACCTTTCTTAATGTTGCAGGGGAAAGGATTTCAATATTGTATAGTTTTTGTGTGAGATGAGCTGATATAGTAGTAGGAGGTTCTGAGCATAAACTTAAAGCAAAATTAGTATTTCTGGCTGCACGTCCGAGTTCTGCTAAGGTATTTATACCTCTCTCTATATATATATTTATTTATTATATATTGGAAAATTTATATTCATGAATGTTTGCAATTCATTTTGTCAGATGTTGCATTGTTCAACAAAGTGATTTGCAGGGTAAGGGACATATTTTAAATATTATACTTGTAAACATGTTAACAGAGAAATGGGGGCACTAATTCTGAAAATAGATCAGAACCACAGATTTTATGATGACTTTGTTTATATATCTATATATATATATATATATATATATATATATATATATATATATATATATGTGTGTGTGTGTGTGTGTGTGTGTGTGTGTGTGTGTGTAATGAGTGTCCAAGTTATCTTGTGCAGTGATAGTGCTAACTTGTTTTATAAAATAGGGAGTGGTATTCATAGTCAAGTCATTCAAAGCTACATAGTGGGCATTAGTGAGAAACACCACTATGCTCTTAAGTAAATAAGCTAAACATAGGGTGTAACGTTGTCCCTACTCTGAGCCAGCAATCTAGGAGACAATCCTCACCACTTACTCCAGTGAAAGACATTCAGTAAGAGTAAAGATGGATTCATACAGTATTTTCAGATGCAGTTCCCTGCACCAAGCACAATTTCCCCTAAAAGTACACAGGGAGCACTCTCCACATCTGGGGCTGGACTGGGTTACTCTCTTCAGGCCCACACAAAACTCCACACTAACCACCTTGGAGTGCTGGATCCCTGTTCCCAATAGCTGACACAAACACTTGAATATTTGAGTTTTACATGCATACACACCTGGGAAAGTTGGCACAGATTTACTAGCTGTGTCCCTTTCTGCCCAGACTTACACATTGAAGAAGGGCATTAGCCTGAAAGCTTTGTGGTTTTATTGTTTTTTGTTCTTACTTTAGATTTCGTACTTTTCCAGTAGCGGTTTACCTCAGTGTTGGTCCTGTTTCTTGCTGTAATCAGGATGCCACCAGTCAGCTATTTTAGGGCTTTTACAAAGGGTACCCAATTATACTGTGTACAGTTAATCAATCTGATGAAGCAAACAGTTGTTTTGTGGAAGTGCTCACCTGTTTTACCGGTTTTATTTGCTCGTGAATAAACTGCATCATTTGTCGAAGAAATCATGTCGGAGTATATTTTGAAAATATCCTAATTTGCAGTTCTGCTTTGTGCTACCTTGGTATTTTTGACTCGGTTTCACTATTTTGTACCGGTTTGGTAGCTGTCGGGCAGTGGAGGTTTGTGGTTCATGTGTACAATTTATATTAATACTAGCAGTGGAGTGTGGCCAAAGCAGCAAGGCTTGGAGTGGGCACATTGTCACCAAAATAAGCATAAGTACTCTCAAGATGTTAAAAGCATTCTCTAAAGGACCGGTCACAATTTAAGGTATTAAAATATTTAATAATAAATAATAAAAGTGAAAACAAGAAAATACTGAATACAATAAACAGAGATTCAACCACAGAAATTTCAAAAATAATACAGCCAGATAGTTTCTCAGTTACAGAAAACACTACTAAACTATTCTCACTAGACGTCCCTGTCTAGCTAAAGAATTACTGTTCCCTGACTACTTACTAAAGCAAGGCAAGTTGATGTGTGCTGAGCGTCTTACCACAGCAAAAGCCAGATGATGTCTGTCTCACCATCTCTAATGAATTTCACACTGTGTAGAAGTGTGATATATATATCTCCTGTCAAAGAACTTTCCTGTCAGAAATCTTTTCTGTCAGATTCTATGGTGCCACAAGGGTTAAAAAGTGTTTAGCTGGTTAGAGGATGACATCACATCTGGTCACCTGACTCTTGTACAATAAACACACAGAGCTTTGCTAAGATCTGTGGCAGCATCTGAAAGTTATAACACAATTTCAAACTTTCCACCCTTCTAGGGTTCTCTGATAAAACATTCACATTGGATCAGTTACAATACAACCTAATGTACATTTATATATTTTTAACACAGATAACTTTGCAAACATATTTTTAATACCAGTATCTCTACAAATCAGGGAGATAATCAAATGACATAAAACTTTTTTATTTTATTTTATTTCATTTTTTTTTTAGAAAACTCCAGCTGGCTGTGCTGGCATATTGATACATATACTACCCTACTCTCCCTGGCAGAGATGGCACTATCTCATAACATCTCTCTCCCCATTTGAAAACTCAAGCTATTTTTTCAAGTGACTCTGGAAAATGTTGCTTGAGAAAAATAGGCCTGTGTCAGAATACATCAACATATACCCTGTCCTGAGAGACCATCTGCATTGGCATCCTCTCTGGGTTGGAGTTTATAGCTGTGATATACAACTGTGTGTCCTTCTCTATCTAATGAAACCTTGATTAGTACCACCCACACCCCATGGTTTGAAGCATCCACCTGTACATACAAATTCTTTGGTGTAATCTGGACTAGCTAACACCAGAGGTCCTCCCAAAACCCCTTTAAGCTTTTGGCATGCCTGCTCACAAGCTGGGATCCACACTACCTTATTTCCCTCAGACTTCTTCTGCCACCCACTGCAACTAATCAGCACAAGGGCTTCCCTATCACAGTAAGGCTTCATCATGTTAACATAGTACAGTTTTTACCATATAATTAACATCACTGAACTTCTTCACCACTTTGAAGGGTCCTCCCCCAAGCTGTCTGCAGCATACTGTGTCTGACATGAATGAGCACCATAGCTTGCCATCCAACAGCATACTCTTAGGCCCGAGCATTTCTGTCATACCAGACCTCTGTCTGCTGTTGGGCTCCTGCCAGGTTCTATTGGGCCAAGCCCATGACCTCCCCAAGCAAAGTTCTGAAGTTTAGGACGTGTACCATAACAGACTCCTTGTGGGATTCACACTAGCCCTACCACTCATCACAGATCAAATCTAAAGGCCCCCCTCACCCTATGCCCATACAGCAACTCAAAGGGGAAAAACCTGTGGATTCCTGGGGTACCTGTCTGTATGCAAACAGCAAATAGGGCAAACATTTGTCCACTCCCTTTTAAACTGGTCTACAAATGCTCATAGCATGATATTTGGTGTAGAGTTTAACCTCTCCACACCACAAGACCATTAGTCTGGGGATGGTAAGGGGTGTATTTTAGGTGCTTCACTATGCAATGCATCCACAGACAAGCCAGCAGGTCTGACATGAAATCAACACCTCTGTCAGTGAGTATTTCTCTCGGGAAACCTACCCTGCTGAAGCTCTCTAATAAAGCATTTGCCACCTTCTCTGTCTTGATAGAGGACAGAGCTACTGCCTCAGGGTATCTAGTAGCACAACTCACTACCACCAGGATATACTTCTTCCCTGTAGAACTTGGGGTATTAGAGACCCCACAATATATAAAACTACCATCAGAAATGTCTCCTCAGTCACAGGCAAATGTATAAAAGGAACCCTGACCTTATCCCCTGCCTTGCCTACCTTTTGGCACTGCTCACAGGTCCTGTAGTACCCTGTTGCATCTCTTGCAATCCCAGGCCAATAAAACTACTGCATAATATATCTCATGGTATGCTTTATGCCTGTATGACCTGCAAAAGGAATGTGTGCTATGGATAGAAGTGCCAAATGGTAGGCTCTAAGCACTATCAACTGTTGTATTACCTCACCCTCTAGCCTTCCCTCAGTGGTCCATTCTCTATACAGTAATCCTTTGTTCCAGTATACAGTCTCCCCTTTTTTCTTGAGAATCAGGTGCCTCCTTAGCTACATCCCTCAAGCCCTATAATGTAGGGTCCAAAAGCTGAGCCTGTCTCAGTTCTACCTTTGTGACCCTTCCCATCTCTCTTTTCACTGGAAGCCTGGTCTCTTTTGACAGTGGTATCTCACTATCAACCTGGGTACTACCACTCACCTCTGCCCTTCCAGTTACCCTGTCCACAGGAACATCAGTACCTACCAGCAGCTGTGGCTCATTTTTAGACTCACTGCTACAGGGTAGCTCACTTCCTGAAATAGCCACCTATCCAGCCCCAGCTTCAGGTGTGTGATCTATCTGGGTCTCCTTAGGCTTACTGACCCACATGCCTGTCTCCAAGCCTGACTGTGTGTAACTGGATGCACAGAAGGTACTGCATTATCCAAATCATTCCATATCAAGACATCTGCAAGGATATCCTCAAACACTTCTACCTGCTTGCTTCCTTTTCTAACTTCCCAGTCATGGTGAACTCTGGCCTAAGGTATTTGGAAAGGGATCCCTCCTAATGATCTGACTGGTGTGAACTTCCCAAGCAAGTACTGCCCCTCTTTAACCACTGCAGGCTTCACAATGGTTATGTCAGAGACTGTCTATCTCTTAGCAGTGGCCTGTCTTCCATCCACTAAGATAGGATACAAACTCTGGTGATAATTTGGTACCCCTGTTGTCTCCAGACAACTTACCACTGACATGCTGTTATTCTTGCTTGCTGGCTTTCACCTTTTGTTCCCCACCATGCCTCAGTGGACATTTGTATGCTACATGGCCCCTCTGGTTACATTTGAAACATCTAACCCTTGGACCTTGCCATATACCTGAACTGGTGGCTTCCCCTGTTACTGCTGTACTCTGTTGGGGTGGTTTTAGGCTGTCCACCATGGGTTCCCCTATAACCATGTGCAGCACTGGGTATCCCCTTCTTGTGCAGTGATACCCTGCTTGCTAAATAGAGATCTCCTTTTCTCCCCAGCTCATCTGCAGAGTTACACTATTGGTTTGCCAACCAGATTCTTATGTCCTCAGGTAAAGTGCCAAGAGCTTGTTCCCTCACCAAAAGGTCTGCCAGCCCTTCAAAAGTAGTGACCTGAAACCAACTCACCTACCTGTGAAAGTGAATGCTTAACTCAGCAATATAATCACATACACTTTCATCTGCCTTGCATCTATGCTCATGAAACTTTTTTTCTATAAGCTTCAGGTGTTACCTTACAGCATTCTAGTAAGCATTGCTTAACCTTATCATAGATTAAGCAATCAGTATCAGACAATTTAGAAACAGCACTTACAGCTTTACCATGGAATAAGGCAGCCAGGAACTGTACCCAGAGCCCTTAGTCAACATTATACTGTTTACATACCCTTTCAAATACATGAATAAAACTGTCAAAATTATCACCTTCTGTAAACTGCAAAAGAAATTTACTGACTTTTATTGTTTCTGAGGTCCATTTATTCCCTTCCCCATTACCTCTATGGCCTTTCCAAAGAGTCAGCATCTCCCTCTCATGTTGGCGGTTTCTCATTTTCTTTGGCCTCCAAATGCAGCAATCTCTCATTTTCTTCAGACTCCAAATGCCACAGTTTCTCATTTTCTTTGGCCTTCAAATGCCGCTGTCTTTTTGCTGATTCTAACTCCATCTGTTTTGTCTTTTCTACAGCCTCCAAATGCCACAGTGTCCCTGCTGAGTCCAACTCCATCTCTTTTGCCTGATTCTGTCTCCAAATGCTTGGCCTCCAGTTCAAGTCTCTTTAACTCCAGATGGGTTTTTAACTTCTCTGAGGAAAAGGTGAACTGTCCTGTTTCTGAAGGCTTCACATCCTTACCAAGAGACTGGATGTCTTCCAGATTGCTGGTCCGTACTGCAGCTGTGACTAAGGCTGTAATAATTTCCCCTTTAGTCAGGCTGGCATGCACCAGTCCTTTGGCTTCGTACACCTTGGCCAACTTGTTCTTTGTCAGCTTGCTATAATCCCCTGCTGACATCCTTGCCTGCTATCTGTGACTAAACTAACTAACAAAAATAAATAAAGTGTTGTGAAAATGAAATTCTGTATGTTTACCTTGTGGTTGCTGCGAGTACACACACCTTCAATGACAACTGCTCACTGGCTAATGAAGATCAATTAATATCCCACCCAGCTGCTTCCAATATTTGATGTTGGCCTACTCCGGGACAGCAATCAAGGAGACTCAATCCTCACCACTGACTTTGGTGAGGGACAGTCACTAAGAGTAAAGATGGATTCACACAGTATTTTCATATGCTGCTCCCTGCACCAAGCACAATTTCCCTAAAGAGCACACAGAGGGCACTCTTCAGATTTGTGGCTTGACTGTATTACTCTCTCCAGGCCCACACAAAACTCCACACTGACCGCCTTGGAGCTCTGTGTCCCTGTTTCCAGTAGCTGACACACACTTGTGCATTTGAGTTTTACACACACACACACATACACACCTGGGAAAAGCTGGCACCGCTTTACTAGCTGTGTCCCTTTCTGACCAGACTGTGAGGTAATCAGGATTCCACCTGTCAGCTGTTTTAAGGCTCTTATAAAGGGTACCCAATTATACTTTGTGCAATTAATATTAATACAAATAGTGGAGTGTGGTCAAAGCAGCAAGGCTTTTAGGAGCAGCCACAGTGTCATCAAAATAAGCATAAGTGCTCCCAAGATGTGAAAAGCATTCTCTAAAGGACCAGCCACAATAAAAGGTATTAATATATTTAATAATAAATAGTAAAACTGAACACAAGGGAATACTGAATACAATAAACAAGAGAGTTTCAACCACAGAGATTTTGAAAATAATAGATTTGGATAGTTTCTCACAGTTACAGAAAACAATACTAAACTATTCTCAGTAGAAGTCCCTGTCTATCTAAAGAATTACTTTTCTCTAACTACTTAGTAAAGCAAGGCAAACTGAGGTGTGCTGAGTGTCTTACCATAGCAGAAGCCAGATGATGTCTGTCTCACTATCCCTAATGAATCTCTCACACTGTGTGGATGTGTGAGATATATGTGTGTATGGTTTGCTATGGTTTGTGCAAATGAAATTCTGCCAGCAGCACTGCTGCCAAAAATGAGAATGTCATGCACAAAACATAAATGGATGGGATAGTCAAATACCATTAAGTAAATGTTGTAATGCATTAGCAAAAGTGTATTCGACTATCTGCATGGAGATCACGGTACAGTGGGGATTGGAAATTCATCCATATTCGCACTGTAGTGCGATCTCAGAGTTAGAATATATTAGTTGGGGGGGGGTGCAGGGCGGCTTGCCCCTCTGCAAAAATGTGATTTGTCATATAGGAGTCTGATTTACATCGGCTCCTATCCAGCTATCACGTGATGGTTTCGGCCACAATGTCAAGCCAAATGTGTCGATTATTTGGGTCAACATTGTGGCAGGTCGGAATGTGTGTTTTGAGGTTTACTATTCGTTGTTTCGAATGGCAAATGTTTTGCCATTCGAACAAGCAATAGTAAACCTATTTGTGTGCGTGTGTGTGTGGGTATATATATATATATATATATATATATATATATATATATATATACACACACACACACACACACACACACACACACACACACACACACACACACACACACACACACACACACATGTCTGCTGGCAGAGACCTTTCCTGTCAGAAGTATTTTCTGTCAGATTCTGTGCTGCTGCAAGAGTTCTCAGCTGGTTAGAGAATAACATCACGTGTGGTCACCTGACTCTGGTACAATGCACACACAGAGCTTTGCTACAATCTGTGGCAGCATCTGAAAACTATAACACAATTTCAGACTTTCCACCCTTCTAGGGATCTCTGATAAAACATTCACATTTGATCAGTTACATCAGTACAACCTAATATACATTTATACATTTTTAACACAGGTAACTTTACAAACATATTTTTAACTCCAGCATCTGCACAAATCAGAGAGATGATCAAATGATATAAACTTTTTTTTTTTTTTTTTTTTTTAGAAAACTCCAGCTGGCTGTGCTGACATATGTACACATGTGCTACCCTACTCTGTCTGGCACAGATAGCACTACCTCATAACATCACACAGGGCATTAGCAGTCCATAAGGAATAGCAAAGGCATTTTAAAAACACACTTACTTTCAACAAAAGCATAAAGTATATAAAGTAAAGCATTATGTAGACACAAAGTACTACATAAAAGCAGTAAGCTTTGTATTACTTTGTCTTTTTTCAGATATTTCAGATGGACATGTCTATGCAGTCATACTTATGTGACGACTGTGCAGCTTTTATTATTAATACTTTAAAAACCGAAAGGGGAGTATATGAAGAGAGTTATCTTGGAGCTCTTGGAATATGTGTCCCAGGCTGGTATGAGCCTAGCACTGAGCAGCACCTTACTATCTCCAAGGATGATGCCACGGTATGAAGAAAAGATGACTGACAATAATTGACATTATTTCTGGTGTCATTCTAAGGGAGAGGGTGCAATATTTGTCAGCATGTAAGGAGATGGTCAACAGACCAACCTGCTTTGCCAGGGATGGTCTGCACCTCTTCCCTCTAGGCTTTTGAATATTAGATAAAACACTGTCCTCCCCATAGTGTCTTTTTTAGGTTATGTCATACTGAAAGTAAGTCCAACATAGCAAATCAAAAGTAAGAAACTTTAAAGGTATTGCAGCTCAATGCTAGAAGTCTAAAAAAAACTGCGCTCCCTAGAAGCTCTCTTTACCCTAGAAAATGCTGACATCTGTGCGGCCAGTGAGACATGATTTAAATATGTGGAGAACAAACCAACAGTGCAAGGTTATAATGCCTTCCACACATCTAGACCAGCTACTACACAGACAGGGAATAAAGATGGAGGTGTCTTGATTTACATCAAAAATAAATATACCTGAAGGATGGACAAACAGGACAATGCACCTGAGCTTCTCCACATTCAAATCACCATAGGTAAAATCCAGTACCACTTCCTTTCAAGCTATAGGTCCCCCTCTGTGACACAGGAAACCCATACCACTTATATAAATGTATTAGAAACACTAACCATCCAACCCAATGCTATATTCTTGAGCAACATTAATTACCCCACTATTAACTAGGAATCCTATATTACACCAAACGTACAGGCACAGAGATCCCTGGATTTTGTAAACACAAACTCCGTGGACCAGACTCTCAGTACATCAGCAAGGAGTGCAACCATACTGCATCTGGCCCTTACTAATATGGGAGAGTTCTGTACACCCCCCCACTGTAATGTCTTCCCTGGTAAGGTCAGACCACAAAATGGTCTCATTTGAAGTAAAAATAAAACCTGGCACCCCAGCTAATGCTGGAATATTCAGGATCTACTCTAAGGCTAACTTCCTACTATTAATTGATAACCTGGCAAAATTTCAAGCCCCCATAAATCCTGAGAACACTGCTCCTATGCAGAACTGTTCACAGAAACCCTGTGCAAGCATGTTAATACCTACATACAGGCAGCTGTGCCAGACAGGAAGAAGTACAGAACTAATGCAAAAAACAGTCACACTGGTTGAATCACAACATCAGTTCCCTGTATAACAGAAGGATGAAAATCATGGCAAAAATAGGAGGTACATCACCCAGCAGGATAAAAACAATCTTATGAAACTAAACAAAGAACTCAGAGGACAAATAAAGTCTAACAAAACCAAACTCGAGGTAAATTTGACCTCCCAGTCCAAGACAATCACAAGGCATTCTTTAGCTATGTCCATAGCCTCAAAGGCAATACAAAATAGTGTGCAGAGCTCATTGTAAATGGAGCCACCTATTCTGAGACAGAAGATATAGCAAACCTTCTGGCTGATAAATTCAGCTCCAACCCCATAAAATAAAAACAAATAAAAAGGGGGGTGGAAAGACAAAATTGAAAATACTAATAAATTCACACATCATGTTGCACAGTATTTAATATTATTACTTTAAAACATCTCAATTTTTATAAATCTTTATTGAAATAAATCAGAATGTATAAGAAGTGCTTGTACAGACTAGTTTGAAACTGTATGGGAGGTGCTTATGCTTACTTTGCTGCACAGTGTTTGCTATCATGCAGTGGTGGGGCTGGACAGTGTTTGCTATCATACAGTGGTGGGGCTGGACAGTGTTTGCTATCATGCAGTGGTGGGGCTGGACAATGTTTGCTATCATGCAGTGGTGGGGCTGCACAGTGTTTGCCATCATGCAGTGGTGGGGCTGGACAGTGTTTGCTTTCATGAAGTGGTGGAGCTGGACAGTGTTTGCTATCATGCACCGGTGGGGCTGGACAGTGTTTGCTATCATGCAGTGGTGGGGCTGCACAGTGTTTGCTTTCATGAAGTGGTGGAGCTGGACAGTGTTTGCTATCATGCACCGGTGGGGCTGGACAGTGTTTGCTATCATGCAGTGGTGGGGCTGGACAATGTTTGCTATCATGCAGTGGTGGGGCTGCACAGTGTTTGCCATCATGCAGTGGTGGGGCTGGACAGTGTTTGCTTTCATGAAGTGGTGGAGCTGGACAGTGTTTGCTATCATGCACCGGTGGGGCTGGACAGTGTTTGCTATCATGCAGTGGTGGGGCTGCACAGTGTTTGCTTTCATGAAGTGGTGGAGCTGGACAGTGTTTGCTATCATGCACCGGTGGGGCTGGACAGTGTTTGCTATCATGCAGTGGTGGGGCTGGACAATGTTTGCTATCATGCAGTGGTGGGGCTGCACAGTGTTTGCCATCATGCAGTGGTGGGGCTGGACAGTGTTTGCTATCATGCAGTGGTGGGGCTGGACAGTGTTTGCTATCATGCACTGGTGGGACTGGACAGTGTTTGCTATGCAGTGGTGGGGCTGGACACTGTTTGCTATCATGCAGTGGTGGGGCTGGACAATGTTTGCTATCATGCATAGGTGGGGCTGCACAGTGTTTGCTATCATGCAGTGGTGGGGTTGCACAGTGTTTGCTATCATGAAGTGGTGGGTCTGGACACTGTTTGCTATCATGCAGTGGTGGGTCTGGACAGTGTTTGCTATCATGCAGTGGTAGGGCTGGACACTGTTTGCTATCATGCAGTGGTGGGGCTGGACACTGTTTGCTATCATGCAGTGGTGGGGCTGGACAGTGTTTGCTATCATGCACCGGTGGGGCTGGACAATGTTTGCTATCATGCAATAATGAGGCTGGACAGTGTTTGCTATCATGCAGTGGTGGGGCTGCACAGTGTTTGCTATCATGCAGTGGTGGGGCTGGACAGTGTTTGCTATCATGCATCGTTGGGGCTGGACAGTGTTTGCTATCATGCAGTGGTGAGTCTGGACAGTGTTTGCTATCATGCAGTGGTGGGGCTGGACAGTGTTTGCTATCATGCAGTGGTGGGGCTGGACACTGTTTGCTATCATGCACTGGTGGGGCTGGACACTGTTTGCTATCATGCACCGGTGGGGCTGGACAATGTTTGCTATCATGCACCAGTGGGGCTGGACAGTGTTTGCTATCATGCAGTGGTGGGGCTGCACAGTGTTTGCTATCATGCAGTGGTGGGGCTGGACAGTGTTTGCTATTATGCAGTGGTGGGGCTGGACAGTGTTTGCTATCATGTACCGGTGGGGCTGGACAGTGTTTGCTATCATGCAGTGGTGGGGCTGGACACTGTTTGCTATCATGCAGTGGTGGGGCTGGACAATGCTTGCTATCATGCAGTGGTGGGGCTGCACAGTGTTTGCAATCATGCAGTGGTGGGTCTGGACACTGTTTGCTATCATGCAGTGGTGGGGCTGGACAGTGTTTTCTATCATGCAGTGGTGGGGTTGGACGCTGTTTGCTATCATGCAGTGGTGGGGCTGGGCAGTGTTTGCTATCATGCACCTGTGGGGCTGGACACTGTTTGCTATCATGCAGTGGTGGGGCTGGACAGTGTTTGCTATCATGCACCGGTGGGGCTGGACAGTGTTTGCTATCATGCAGTGGTGGGGCTGGACAGTGTTTGCTATCATGCAGTGGTGGGTCTGGACACGGCTATCATGCAGTGGTGGGGCTGGACAGTGTTTGCTATCATGCAGTGGTGGGGCTGGACAGTGTTTGCTATCATGCAGTGGTGGGGCTGGACAGTGTTTGCTATCATGCAATGGTGGGGCTGGACAGTGTTTGCTATCATGCAGTGGTGGGGCTGGACAGTGTTTGCTATTATGCACCAGTGGGGCTGGACAGTGTTTGCTATCATGCAGTGGTGGGGCTGGACAGTGTTTGCTATCATGCAGTGGTGGGGCTGGACAGTGTTTGTTATCATGCACCGGTGGGGCTGGACAGTGTTTGCTATCATGCACCAGTGGTGCTGGACAGTGTTTGCTATCATGCAGTGGTGGGGCTGGACAGTGTTTGCTATCATGCACCGGTGGGGCTGGACAGTGTTTGCTATCATGCAGTGGTGGGGCTGGACAGTGTTTGCTATCATGCAATGGTGGGGTTTACATGCTGCAGTCTACTACACAAACACAATGATCACATTTGTGCAGGATATGCATTTGTTTGCAATACTGCAGTAAGAATACTCTTTATAAGTACTTACACATGATAAAATCAGTTAAAGACAGAAATACTGCATTTATTTATATACTGTCATACTTGCAGTAATGTACTGAATGCAATCTATTCCTTCAGTTACTACTATTGAGTAATGTTTGTTTGTGTCTTTCGGCTTTTCCCGGTTAGGGGTCACCACAGCGGAACTCCGGTCCGCTAATGATTGGTAGTGGATTTTTACATACCGGGTTACCAGCCCTGATGCACAAACTTCAACGAAGGCACACCCCATTCACGTATGCCTCCACACAGAAGATGCTCTTGCTGAGAATCGAACGGGACAACTTCTTGCTATTTGGCAACAATGCTACCGCAGCACCACCACCGCAGCTAATTTCTTTATATACTCTAATAAAATTCCTTAAGGACAGAAATACTGCAGTATACTGACATGCCTCACTCTTGCTTGCAGTAATGCACTGAATGTGTGTGTGTGTGCTTATGTGCATGTGTGTGTGTGTGTGTGTGTGTGTGTGTGTGTGTGTGTGTGTGTGTGTGTGTGTGTGTGTGTGTGTATATATATATATATATATATATATATATATATATATATATATATATATATATATATATATAAATGAAATCAGTTAAACATACAGTACTGTTTTCTAATTTAGACAGGCTTACTCATGGGCATGAGTCTTTCTAAGTGGGTCTGCTGGTGTCTCCTTTTATAGGAGATCTCTACTTTAGCTGCAAAGAGGATAAATAAGACCATTCACTTTTTTTGCCATTAACATAAAAATATACAAATATTATTTTTAAGCCATTGCATTCACTGCAAAATTTGCTTACCATGCATTTGTTCAAATATATATTAGTATCTGAATTCTCATAATTTTCAGTCTTCCACTTACTGTCATTTATAAACACTAGCACACTTTTGGTGTTATGTTTCTTTTTTTAATAGTATGCTTTGCATGTAATAGTCACTGAATTTTGTTCAGCCAGAATGTGCAGAATTGTTTTACTCATCTGACTGTATTTATCCTACTTTGACTAGGGTTTGTCTTACCTAACATTTTTATAGTAGGATGGCACAGTGTAGTTTGGCTGAGCACTGCATCAAAAGTTTTTTGTGTATGACTATGGCCTTTCTTTTCTTGTGCAGTAATGATGTAACGCAACAAATCTAGGCAGAGAAAAGACATATTTAGCTATGAGGAAACTCACATTCTCATGGAAGCCTTTAGGATATACGGGAAACTTATGTTTGGTAAAAAGGGGCCCAAACAAGTTGAGAGGACAAAAGCCTGGAATCACATTATCTTAAACATTAATGCAGTTGTTGGCAGAAACTATACATTAACACAGTGCAAGAAGAGGGCAAATTATATGGTAGGGCAGCAAGGTGAGGCAGAATGCATTTGGCCATACCACTACTGGGGAAGCGGGTTGCTTCAACAATTATGCCATTAATACCAAATGAGGAATACCTCCTTTCCATCTTTGGGGAAGACTGTGACTCAGAAGGTGATGGCACTGAAATAATCAGAGGTGGTGTGGACACTGGCTATCACCAATGCCAGCAGCAGCAATGACCATCTGCTCACGAAGGTTAGTTTAAAACAGTTACATATATTTATATAGAGAACTGAATGCTGACAAGGAGTGATTACATTAAACACATGACAATTACTTTAAACAGGAGAACCTTCCACATATGCACAGAGTAAAAAGTCAGTGTGCATGGTAAGTGTCCCCACACCTCCTTAAAAAGCATACTGTAGTGTATATAATTTCTTTTTAGTAATGTTTTCAAATCACTTTTTACAGGTCAGCAGCAGAAATGAATAGTTCCAATATGCCATTAAATTTGGAGTTTGGAGCATATCAGCAGCAGAACTGCTGCCAGAGTTGATGATAACAGTTAATTTATGAGGCAGACTGAGGAAAGTCACATGCAGTTCCCAGGTTTAATGGCAGACTCTCTCATTCTACAGCATGTTAGTAACTCTACAGGAAGTGACAGTACATCACAAAGTTAAGCACATGCTGACACTGTACGCATGATTGTACAGGAGGAACACCCCTGCACCTTTACACTGGTATTTCCAAACACAGGTGAATACCTTTTGAATGCAGGACCATCTTAGCAGCAGTATTGGCTCCTCCGGCAAAGCAGTGCACTGGGGCCCCTACCTGCAAAACAACTCACAGGACTTAAAATGAAAATGGGGCATTTTACACACACACACACACACACACACACACACACACACACACACACACACACACACACACACACACACACACACACACACTGTGGAAGCAGCAAGGCAGCAATGAACAGAACATCGAATTCCACACAGTTGGAAGAACAGGTGATGCATATGCAGATGCAACTTTTTGGAAGGCTGCCGCTGCATTCAGATAATTCACATTTTAGGAAGGCTCCATTCAGATAATTGACATTTTGGATGATTGACACTGTACTCTAAAATGGTTCTTCAAATATCTATAATTTATCATAGTGTAGTATATATTTATTTATTGACAGCAAGTCACAAAATACATAGATTAGCAATGGGCCCCTATGCTCAAGGCACCCCCGAGCAACTGCCCAGACTGCCCAACAATTAAGACGACACTATCTGAATGATGGTAGGTATTCAGAGTTAACAGTGTCCACAGAGACACTTTTACAAAGGGTACAGATATTTATTACAACTACCCAAGGAAACACAAAATGCATTGGCTACCCAGCAGCAAAAGTACCATGGCATTGTTAGGGCTCACACCACTGCCACAGAGAGTCAGCTGGAAATGGTCCTGATACTTTAGGATATGCATGAAGATTTCCAGTGTATGGATAATGCCATGCTCACACTGGTGCGTAGTATGGTGACACACCAAGCATCCATGTCCGACTCCAGTTAGGACTTGCCATACTCAAGTAGGAATCTGTCTTGGAAGGGGTTAGATCACATGAGACTATAAGTACTTCTCAGGAAAGTACTGTAACTAGTTGGGGAGAAATGCATGACAGATATCATGCTGTCTGCATCACCATTCATCTACACCTACTAGAACCTCTCATTCAAGGTCATGGTCTGACAACACTGTCATATCAGTGTCTGCAGGATCACCTGCATCAATAACATGGATCAATTCACCATCCAACACTCACATCAGTCCCTCTTTAAAATCTCATGCAATATCACCTAGCCTATCTTTAGGAGATGTGTATGACTTATTTGATCCTTAACTACTATGAATCACAATTCTGTTACTTATAGTTTATCTTTCAGAAACAGGTGAATGTTAAACTTGAAGTGAAATAAGTTATGAATAAAGAAAAGGAGGGGAGAAGTTGGACACTTTAGAACTGTATGCATTTCATTCATGAAATGACATTTCTTAAAACCTCAGGAACTGAAGAAAGAAATCTGTGTGATATAACATGAAATTGCAGTCATTAACACCAATGCTCCATGCATTACCATTCATACAGCTGGCAGTTACATACAAAAGAAATTTGTATGATATAACATGAGATTGTATTCAGTAACACCAATATGCTGTGTATTAACACTCCTGCAGCTGGCAGCTGTCTACAGTTTAAGAGTAGTAATGCACACGTTTACATAGAAACACAGATTAAAATGAGTATACTGACATGTAATCAAACACTGCTACCACTTCACCCTCACCACTGTGCAGATTATATTTTTTCTTTGAAGTCAAAAATTTTTGTTATGACAAAAAAATCTGATGTGCAGTACTTCAGCAAACAACATACTTTATTCAGAGAAGAAATTGCATATTCTAAAAAGCAATATGGCACATTTTCATTCAAATTCATTATGAACACATAAACTATTGAATTAACAGGTTTTACTAATTATGCCACCCGAGGACATTCAGTAAGTAAATAGTTACACTACTTCAGCAGAATGTATTGTGCAAAACAGTTAGAAATGTGATTATTCATTACGTGATGATTTATGACATCACTGAACATGAGTCAGTAAGTCCTCAGGCATGACTCTTAGAAACAATAATCTGAGTAACAAACTGTTAAAAAAATAAATTAATTTAATTTCAAAGAGAATGTCTATTGAACAGTGACATCAAACCATGCACCACATAGTACAGCCCACATATATTACTGCATGCATCAATTATACTATGTTTTTTACAAGAAAGGAAACACTAACCTGAATGTCATGGTCCATGGTTCTGGACTAAACACCTCCTTTTTACCTGCACAGTCAGATGCCGTGCATGAGTCTGCTGCATGGGGTGCATTACTACTGCTGCTGCTGGCTGGTCATCTTTGGTCAAAGTGGGACTGGAAATGGGAGATGCAGTGACATCATGGGTCACTTCACCACCAGACTGGTGCATGACTGAGATGAGTTTTGCAGAATGCAACATGCAGTAAATATCCTTCATGCACTTGCTGGGTCATACTGAAGGGTACCTCCAGACTCACCCAAGCACCGGAAATGGCTCTTCATGAGGCCAAAGACTCTCATGATGACAATACAGATGTGGGACAGACATGTGTTATAGGTCCCATCTGCAGCTCCACTTGGATTTCCTCACTGATGTCATGAGCTAAGGCTCCAGTGGATCTCCAGTATCACCTGAAAGACTTTCAGGAAACTGCTGGTTTGGCATAGTGGTATGTTTCTTTGACTGTAGTGCACAGGACCCTGTGTTAAACACTTGGCAGTGACATGCATGGTGGTAACACAACATTTTATTCTAGCAACTTTACAAAATTATACAAGCAATGTTGAAAATGTGTACCTGGTTTTTGCCCCCCCCCCCCCCAAAAAAAAACAACTGAAATTGAAAATAAATGCGAGACGCTGTGCAAGATGCCTATGGCTTACACTACTGTCATTCTATTTATATATATATATATATATATATATATATATATATATATATATATATATATATATAATGCATGTGTGTGGAGGTAGACTTTTATTATGGAAATGTTCTGAATTGGGCAGTGTTGTCATTATTGGCTCATGCATTCTGTTTTTTCATTGCCTACTGGAAAAAATTTCAAACGATAAATTTAAAATGCAAGTGTACTATATTTAATAAAGTCAGGAAGGTGTATCAAGGAACGTGTGTATGTTTCTTGTTTTGTGTGCAAGGGGCCTATGATTTGAAAACTGCCCAAAGATAATCTTTATCCACCACTGGCCAGATGCATTTTTTTTTGGATGTGGTATGGGTTTCATTGTGGTTTTAATGAATGTGAGTTTCAAGGGGAGAGAAGTTTTAATGCCAAGTCTATTTTCATTGTGAGTCAGTATTGCTTTGTTTAGCAGATATCTATTAGTGTTTGTACATTGTGCTACAAAATGTAAAAATAAAATCCAAGTAATAATTGTAGAAGTAAAGCAGTATGCACACATTTGTGTTTATGGTAAATGGGGTGAAAGCAAGGTAATGGGACATTGGAATGGCTGCAGAGGGACACTGGTGCTATATTTTGGTTGTCCTTCAGTTTGCGTTTGAAAGTTGGTATCCCAGAGTCCTATTGAAGTGGGTGGGGTTACATAATTATGTATGTACATTTTATGTTAATAAGCGTACAGATTTGTGCCTATTTGTCATGGGCCTTGTCCAGATTTTTGATGTTTCCAGGTTGAGAAGTATGATGGAATGGTAGCCCTCATTATTGCAGTTAATGTTTACTTCCATGGACCACATGGTGCCCTAATTGCAACATGGGTGCAATTTAGCATACTGAGCACCTCAGGGAAATGTGCCACCCCATAAAAGGTGCACAAAGTCCTAATATGTCCTGATGTGACATTGTGAAATAGATGTACAAATCCACACATGCCAAGAGTGCATCCAAGAACAGCTGCAGTATCCCAGAGGCAAAAGTCTGTAAGATACCCAGCATGTTCCCAGTCTGTGTCTGGAAGGTCCCTATGGCAAGTATAGTGAGGGCTATATATATCTTAGTTATCCACAGGGATAGGAAATCCATACATTCCTTCAGTACCCCATGGGGGTCATATATACCCACTAAGACCCTTATATACCTGATCACACTGAACTAGTCAAGTATCTCCCAATTATCAAAGTTATAATGATTACCTCTGCCTGTGTTTCCACCTTCTGGGCTGTTGGCCATTGTGGGGTGCAAGCGTTTTTTGGCTCAGCCAAGACAAGCAACTCACACTTGGAAACACCAAGGCTAGTGGGAAAAGTCCACTATGAACTGCAAATGGTCAAGAGAATGCTTCATTAGCAGTTCTTTCATTTGCTTATACTTATTCAAGGTAATCTTGCATTAACATAAGTGACCTACATGGATCATAGCTTAGCTGGGCTCATTCGTGGACAGCATAGATAGCCTTAACTTGTCCATATAATGACTATGAACAACACCCAAGGTGGTCTGGGTTATGAGTAGAAGAAAAGCATACTAACCCTATCCCTGGTGATAACTGTATGAAAATCCTCTTCATAATGCTTTCAGTATTCAAACAAATTGTGCTTTTTTGCGATCCTTTGAATGTTCTGTGATTGGTCAATAATGTGAATGATCTAAATGTTTTTTTCAGTTTGTGTATCAATGTTTTAAAATTTAAGAAAAGTTATGATATAATCATATATAACATTAAGTTCACAAGCAGATCTGATGAAGTTTTGTGGTGAAACAAAACAAAAGCGCTTATGTTATTTTAAATAATTTTTATTAAAGAGGTTTCTGGAGATTTGCATCTTATTCTGAACAGCTCGGGGTTTGTAATCTGTTGAACTTTTGTGGTTTTTACTTCAGTATCTATAAGATTAAACCAGATGATGTGCAAGTCTTTGTTCTAAAAGCTTTTTTATACAACTTAAAGAAAAAGAATGGTTTTGCCAGTGCAAAGCAATGCCTATTGTCTAAAACAGAAAACAATTAATCGGTACCCAAAACAACCTGTGCAGACTATAAACAAAAACATCATAACATTTCTAGTTCTGGTCCACTTCAACATTTTGGGTTTCCAGTTCTCTGTTAACACTTACAGATTCATTTGGCTCTTCCTTAACTTCTGGTTTGGGCTTTGCAACCCCTGCCTTTTTTACACCTTCCACTGATACCTTTTCTTTATTTCCAGAGATATGTTGAATTACTCTTCAAGGGTTATCTGTATTTATTACATATTATATAATATTATCATGCATTTTATATATATATATATATATATATATATATATATATATATATATATATATATATATGGGTCTACTTCTTTTGACCTAACTCCCATTTGCCTGACACCCATTTGCCTGAGACCAAATGACTGAAATTTCATTTCCCTGACACTTCATTTGCCCAACACTTCATTTGACTGACAAGTATTATTAGCAAGAAAATGGAATATGCCACCTTCCCCACTGTAGTGCAACCCTGGAGTTAGAATATATAGTTAGGGGGGTGTGGGGGGCACAGCTCCCCACAACGGGGGGTGTGGGGGCAAAGCCCCCCACTTACTTTTCTTTTACTAAGCAATATTACATCAAAAGTTAACAATATCATATGAAATGAATTGGGGGGCTTCGCCCCCCACACCCCCGTTGTGGGGGGCTGTGCCCCCCACACCCCCACTAACTATATATTCTAACTCCAGGGTCGCACTACAGTGGGGAAGGGGGCATATTCCATTTTCTTGCTTATAATACTTGTCAGTCAAATGAAGTGTCGGGCAAATGAAGTGTCAGGCAAATGAAATTTCAATCAAATGGGGTCAGGCAAATGAGTGTCAGGCAAATGAAAGTTAGGTCAAAAGAAGTAGACCCATATATATATATATATATATATATATATATATAGGTGTATTTTAGGGATCAAATACACCCAACAACAAGCAAAATAGCAAAGTAAAACATCGAAAATGCAAACAAAATATTTAAGTAAAAACGTTGAAAATGCTTATATTGACACACAGCTATGCATGCGACAAGAAACACACTCAACAAATGCAAAATGTAGAATAAAAGAAAACAAACAAAAACATTGTTATTTTGTGTGTGTGGGGGGAAGCCCCACTGCATCACCTGCTAATTTTATATACTAAGTCCAAGACCACACAAACACGTGGCAAAGGCACTTTCCTCAACACCAGGAATTGTGTGATCTAAGGCATCTGTCGAACAGCAGCTTAGTCATCATAAACCATTGACAAAACAACTGTTGATCAAACACACACTTGACCTTTTACAGGGAACTCATTTCTGGATATGTATATATCTATATATATATGGGTCTACTTCAGTTCACTGAAAGCTCATTTCACTGAAACTCAGTTGCCTGTGCACAATTCACTGAAAGCTCACTTCACTGAAAACTCATTTGACTGAAACTCATTTTATTGAACATTATGTATGGCATTTGCACCACTGTAGTGGGATCCTGGAGTTAGTATATAAAGTAAGGGGGGTGTGGGGGGCACATCCCCCCACATTGGAGTGTGTGGGGGAGTGTAGACCTGCACATGTTGCCCCTGGCATTCCAGATACTGGCTAAGGCTCTTGCCACCCCTATAGTATCTTTTTTAGGCAAGGTTCAAACAACACACTCACCACCTTAGCAGGTATAAGCAAGCAAACTCTGAGGGTAATGCTACTCAATGCTAGAAGTCTAAACCTCAAAATGCACTCACTTGAGGCACTCCTTAACATCGACATCTGTGCAGTGACGGAGACCTGGTTCAAGGCTCCAGAAAGCACCCCTGCATTACCAGGCTATAACTCATACCACACCTTTTGGCCACCTAACCTGGACCAAAACACTAAAGGAGGAGGCATGTCCATATTCATTAAGGGTATCCACACCTCCAGGCTAGTTGCTCAGCATAATGCATCCGAAATTATCCAAGTGCAACTAACACTGGGCAAGACTGCAATCCAGGTTGTAGCTTGTTACAGATCCCCCACCATGCCCCAGGATGCCCACTCCACATTTCTTGATATATTGGGTAATATTAAGGTACAGCCCAACACCCTAATAATGAGCAATTTCAACTACCCCACCATCAACTGGGAAAACTACTCATGTACTAACTCATTTGTGAAACACTTTCTGGAATTCATAAATTCCAGTGCCCTGGATCAGCTTGTCCATACCCCCACCAGGGGCAGCAATATCCTGGACCTGGTCATTACCAATACGGGCAACTGATGTTCCATGCCAGAGGTCAACTCCTCGCTGGTCAGATCTGACCACAAAGTAATCACCCTAGACATCAATACCTCCCCCCCCCCATTAAGGAAACCACCGTAAATAAACTTCTCCAATGCCAACTTCATGCTTCTTAAGACAGAAGTGGCAAGCTTCATGACACCCATACAGATGGAAAATAGAGGTACGACTGCTGAATCCTATACAAATGCACTGTATACACATATACACAAGTGCATGGGTTGTGCCATCTCCAATAAAAGCAAGATGCTATCCTCCAAAAAAAGGAAGCCAATCTGGTGGTCCCCTGCCATAAACAACTCTAAAACAGAATAAAGAAGCTGTTGCAAAAAAGAGTAAAATCCGCCGATTGCAAGAACCCCATGGTCAGCTTCAGTAAGAATCTGAGATCCCTCATAAAATCCTCCAAAGCTAGTTAGAAAATAAAATCACCACTGATTCTAAAGACAACCACAAAGCATTCTACATCTATGTCAAGAATCTCAATGGCAACACTCAGATCTGCTCTGAACTACAGCACAATCGCACTAGATATACAGAACCAACTGATATTGCCAACATCCTGGCAGATAGGTTCAGTGCAAACTTCACCCCCCCCAAAGGGGCCATCACTATACTGGAAGAATGCAAAGCCCCTGTAATCATGGCTGCACAAGTAAAGACTGGACTCTCCAAAGCCAAGAACATAGCAAACATGGGACCTGACAACATCCCAGGCTGCGTTCTGCATGAACTACCGAATGAACTGGCACCCAACCTAAGTACCATGTTCAGTCATAGCTTCACTTCAGGCTTTGTGCCTACTGAATGTCACACAATGATGGTTATCCGACTCCTCAAA